>NW_027047522.1:10000-14271 GCF_025399875.1 Dalotia coriaria
TTTTAAAAAAAAATTTTAAAAAAAAAAAAAAAAATTTTAAAAATTAAAAATTTTTCCAAAAAATTTTTTAAAAAAAAAATTTTTTTTTAAAAATTTAACTTTTAAAAAAAATTTAAAAAAACGAAAATTAAAAAATTTTTTAAAAATTTTTTTTTTTTAAAAAAAAAAAAAACGGGTTTTTGCTTAAAAAAAATTTTTTTTTTTTTTTTTTCAAATTTTCCTTTAAAAAAAAAAAAAATTTTTTTTTAAAAAAAAAAAAAAAAAGGGGGGAAAAAATTTTTTCCCAAAAAATTTTTTTAAAAAAAAAATTTTTAAATTTTGGGAAAAAAAAATTTTTAAAGAAAAAAAAATTTTTTAAAAAATTTTTTTCCTTTTAAAAATTTTTTTAAAAGGTTTTGGGGGAAAAAAATTTTTTAAAAAAAAAAATTTTTAAATTTTTAAAAAGGAAAAATTTTAAAAAAAAATTAAAAAAAAATTTTAAAATTTTCCCCTTTTTTTTTTAAAACCAAAAAATTTTTTAAAAAAAAAATTTTTTGCAAAAAATTTTCCCTTTAAATGGGAAAAAAAAAGAAAAAAAATTTTTTTAAAAAAAAAAAAAATTTTTTTTTTTTTTTAAAAAAAAAAAACCCCAAAAAAAATTTTTTTTAAAATTTTTTTGGGGTTTTTTGAAATTTAAAAAAAAAAAAAAAAAAAAAATTTTTCGTTTTATGCTGTTTTACCCGTTAAAAAGCAGAATAAAGCTCAAAAAGTGCTGTTTTGCTAAAATAAAAACATTTTCAAGCATTTTAGATCGTTGAAATCGTTCAAATAGAAGAAATTAAAAAAACGAATAATAAAAAAAACGTCGTTTTTTTGCTGTTTTACGCGTTAAAACGCAGATTAAAAACTCAAAACGGGTGTTTTTAAAATAAGCATTTTCAAGAAGATCGTTGAAATCTTTAAATAAAACAATATTAATAAAAACGAATAATAAAAAATTTTGTCATTTTGTGTTTTACGCGTTAAAACGCGATTAAAGCTCAAAAAGTGCTGTTTTGCTAAAAAAAATTTTCAAGCATTTTTGATCGTTGAAAACGTTCAAATAGACGCAAATTAATAAAAAAAAATAATAAAAACGTCGTTTTTTTGCTGTTTTACGCGTTAAAACGCAATTAAAGTCAAAAGCTTTTTTTAAAAATAAGCATTTTCAAGCATTTTAGATCGTTGAAACCAAATAGACGCAATATTAATAAAAAAGAATAATAAAAATTTGCGTTTTATGTGTTTTTTCGCGTTAAAACGAGATTAAACTCAAACGTGCGTTTTGCAAAATAAGCATTTTCAAGCATTTTAGATCGTTGAAATCGTTCAAAAGACGCAATATTAATAAAAACGAAAAATAAAAATTCGTCGTTTTTTTGTGTTTACGCGTTAAAACCAATTAAACTCAAAACTGCTCTTTTTCTAAAATAAGCATTTTCAAGCATTTTTGGGCTTTAAACGTTCAAAAGAGCAAAAAAAAAAAAAAACAATTAAAAATTTTGTCGTTTTATGCTGTTTTACGCGTTAAAACGGAATAAAAACTAAAACGGCTGTTTTGCTAAAATAAGCATTTTCAAGCATTTTTTACTTTAAACGTTCAAATAGACGCAAATTAATAAAAAAGAAAATAAAAATTTTGTCGTTTTTTGCTGTTTTCGGGGAAAACGGATTAAAGCTCAAAAAGGGTGTTTTGCTAAAAAAGCATTTTCAAACATTTTAGATCGTTGAAATCGTTCAAATAGCACAATAAAAATAAAAAAAGAATAATAAAATGTCGTCGTTTTAAAGTGTTTTTCGCGTTAAAACGCAGAATAAACTCAAAACGTGCTGTTTTGCTAAAAAAAGCATTTTCAAGCATTTTAGATCGTTGAAATCGTTCAAAAAAGAGCAATATTGGAAAAAAAAAATAATAAAAATTTCGTCGTTTTATGATGACGCGTTAAAACGCAGATTAAAAACTCGAATCATGCTGTTTTCCTTTAAAAAAAAGCATTTTTCGGGATTTTAGATCGTTGAAATCGTTCAAAAAAGACGCAATAAAAAAAAAAACAAATAATAAAAATTTCGTCGTTTTTATGCTGTTTTACGCCCTTAAAACCCCAAAAAAAAAATCAAAGGGGCTGTTTTGCTTTTAAAATAAGCATTTTCAAGCATTTTAGAACGTTGAAATCGTTCAAAAAAGAAGCAATATTTAAAAAAAACGAATAATAAAAAAAATTTGTCGTTTTTTTTTGCTGTTTTTCGCGTTAAAACGCAGAATTTAAACCCAAAAAGGGTGTTTTGCTAAAATAAGCATTTTCAAGCATTTTAGATCGTTGAAATCGTTCAAATAGAAGCAAATTTAAAAAAAACGAATAAAAAAAATTTTGTCGTTTTTATGCTGTTTTACGCGTTAAAACGCAGATTAAAAACTCAAAACGTGCTGTTTTGTAAAATAACTTTTTAAGCATTTTTTTAATCGTTGAAATCTTCAAATGACGTTTTAAAAAAAACAAAAAATAAAAAATTTCGTGTTTTATGTGTTTTACGCGTTAAAACGCGAAATTTAAAAAACAAAACTGCTGTTTTGCTAAAAAAAGCATTTTCAACATTTTTGATCGTTGAAATCCCTTCAAATAGAACAAAAATTTAAAAAAAACAAATAATAAAAATTTTGTCGTTTTTTTTTCTTTTTCGCGTTAAAACCGAATTCTCAAAACGTCTTTTTTTAAAATAAGCATTTTCAAAACATTTTAGATCGTTGAAATCCCTTCAAATAGAGCAAAAATAAAAACAAAAAATAAAAAAAAACGTCGTTTTTTTTGCTGTTTACGCGTTAAAACCCGATTAAAATAAAACTTCTGTTTTTTCTAAAATAAAGCTTTTTTTTAAAAACATTTTAGATCCTTTTAAATCGTTCAAAAGGGGCAATAAAAAATAAAAACGGGAAAAATAAAAAAATTTGTCGTTTTTTTTGCTGTTTACGCGTTAAAACCCGATTAAAAAATCAAAAAAGTTTTTTTGCCAAAATAAGGGATTTTCAAGCATTTTAGATCGTTGAAATGGGGTTTAAATGGGCAATATTAATAAAAACGAATAATAAAAATTTTGTCGTTTTATTCTGTTTTACGCGTTAAAACGCAGAATAAAGCTCAAAAAAGCTGTTTTGCTAAAATAAGCATTTTCAAGCATTTTAGATCGTTGAAATCTTCAAATAGACGCAATATTAATAAAACGAATAATAAAAATTTCGTCGTTTTATGCTGTTTTACGCGTTAAAACGCAGAATAAAGCTCAAAACGTGCTGTTTTGTTAAAATAAGCATTTTCAAGCATTTTAGATCGTTGAAATCGTTCAAATAGACGCAATATTAATAAAAACGAATAATAAAATTCGTCGTTTTATGTGTTTTACGCGTTAAAACGCAGATTAAAGCTTCAAAACGTGCTGTTTTGCTAAAATAAGCATTTAAGCATTTTAGATCGTTGAAATCGTTCAAATAGAAGCAATATTAATAAAAACGAATAATAAAAATTCGTCATTTTATGTGTTTTACGCGTTAAAACGCGATTAAAGCTCAAAACGTGCTGTTTTGCTAAAATAAGCATTTTCAAGCATTTTAGATCGTTGAAATCGTTCAAATAGACGCAATATTAACAAAAAACGAATAATAAAATTTCGTCGTTTTATGCTGTTTTACGCGTTAAAACGCAGATTAAAGCTCAAAACGTGCGTTTTGCTAAAATAGCATTTCAAGCATTTTAGATCGTTGAAATCGTTCAAATAGAAGCAATATTAATAAAAACGAATAATAAAAAATTCTGTCGTTTTATGCGTTGTTTTACGCGTTAAAACGCAGATTAAAAGCTCAAAACATGCTGTTTTGCTAAAATAAGCATTTTCAAGCATTTTAGATCGTTGAAATCGTTCAAATAGAAGCAATATTAATAAAAAGCGAATAATAAAAAATTCGTCGTTTTATGATGTTTACGCGTTAAAACGCAGATTAAAGCTCAAAACGTGCTGTTTTTCTAAAATAAGCATTTTCGCATTTAGATCGTTGAAATCGTTCAAATAGAAGCAATATTAATAAAACGAATAATAAAAAATTTCGTCGTTTTTTTGCTGTTTTACGCGTTAAAACGCAGATTAAGGCTCAAAAAGTGCTGTTTTGCTAAAATAAGCATTTTCAAGCATTTTAGATCGTTGAAATCGTTCAAAAACGCAATATTAATCAAAAAAAATTTTTTTTTAAAAATTCTGCGTTTTTG
>NW_027047523.1:0-14271 GCF_025399875.1 Dalotia coriaria
TTAAAACTCGTTTTAAAACGCGTAAACAGCATAAAACGACGAAATTTTTTTTTATTCGTTTTTTTTAATATTCTTCTATTTGAATGATTTCAAGACAAAAAAGCTTGAAAATGCTTATTTTAGCAAAACAGCACGTTTTAGCAACTGCGTTTAATAAAACGGCATAAAAGCAAATTTTTTTTTAATCGTTTTTTTTTTAATATTGCGTCTATTTGAACGATTTCAACGATCAAAAAGTTAAAATGCTTATTTTAGCAAAACAGCACGTTTTTTAGCTTTAATTTCGTTTAACGCGTAAAACAGAATAAAAACGACGAAATTTTTATTATTCGTTTTTTTTTAATATTGCGTCTATTTGAACGATTTCAACGATCTAAAATGCTTGAAAATCTTATTTTAGCAGAACAAAAGCGTTTTGATTTTTTTTTTGCGTTTTACGCGTAAACACATAAAAAAGACGAAATTTTTATTATTCGTTTTTATTTTATTTCGTCTCTTTGAACGGTTTCCGATCTAAAATGCTTGAAAAACTTAGTTTGCAAAACAGCACGTGTTGAGTTTTAATCAGCGTTTTTAAAGCGTAAAAAACATAAAAACGACGAAATTTTTATTATTCGTTTTTTTTTAAAATTTCGTCTATTTGAACGATTTCAACGATCTAAAATGCTTTGAAAATGCTCAATTTAGCAAAAACAGCACGTTTTGAGTTTAATCTGCGTTTTAACGCGTAAAACAGCATAAAATCGACGAATTTTTATTATTCGTTTTTATTAATATTGCTTCTATTTGAACGATTTCAACGATCTAAAATGCTTGAAAATGCTTATTTTAGCAAAACAGCACGTTTTGAGCTTTTTAAACTGCGTTTTTAAAGCGTAAAACAGCATAAAAACGATGAAATTTTTATTATTCGTTTTTTTTAATATTGCTTCTATTTGAACGATTTCAACGATCTAAAATGCTTGAAAATGCTTATTTTAGCAAAACAGCACGTTTTGGGGTGTAATCTGCGTTTTAACGCGTAAAACAGAATAAAACGACGAATTTTTATTATTCGTTTTTATTAATATTGCGTCTATTTGAACGATTTCAACGATCTAAAATGCTTGAAAATGCTTATTTTAGCAAAACAGCACGTTTTGAGTTTAATCTGCGTTTTAACGCGTAAAACAGCATAAAAACGACGAATTTTTATTATTCGTTTTTATAAATATTGCGTCTATTTGAACGATTTCAACGATCTAAAATGCTTGAAAATGCTTATTTTGGGAAAACAGCACGTTTTGAGCTTTATTCTGCGTTTTAACGCGTAAAACAGCATAAAACGGACAAATTTTTTTTATTCGTTTTTATTTTTATTGCGTCTATTTGAACGATTTCAACGATCTAAAATGCTTGAAAATGCTTATTTTTGGGAAAACAGCACGTTTTGAGCTTTAATCTGCGTTTTAACGCGTAAAACAGCATAAAAACGACGAATTTTTATTATTCGTTTTTATTAATATTGCTTCTATTTGAACGATTGCAACGATCTAAAATGCTTGAAAATGCTTATTTTAGCAAAACAGCACGTTTTTAGCTTAATCTGCGTTTTAACGCGTAAAACAGCATAAAAAAGACGAATTTTTATTATTCGCTTTTATTAATATTGCTTCTATTTGAACGATTTCAACGATCTAAAATGCTGAAAATGCTATTTTAGAAAAAAAAACCGTTTTATTTATTCTGCGTTTTAACGCAAAACCGCATAAAAAAAGACGGAATTTTTATTATTCGTTTTTATTAATATTGCGTCTATTTGAACGATTTCAACGATCTAAAATGCTTGAAAAAAGTTTTTTTTAGCAAAACAGCCTTTTATTTAATCTGCGTTTTAACGCGTAAAAAAAGCATAAAATGACGAATTTTTTTATTCGTTTTTTTTAATAGTTCTATTTAAACGATTTCAACGATCTAAAATGCTTGAAAATGTTATTTTTGCAAAACAGCACGTTTTATTTTTAAACTGGTTTTAACGCGTAAAACAGCATAAAACACGAAATTTTTATTCGTTTTATTAATTTGTTCTATTTGAACGATTTCAACGATCTAAAATGCGAAAATGCTTATTTTGCAAAAAAGCACGTTTTGAGCTGTAATCTGCGTTTTAACGCGTAAACAGCATAAAAATGACGAATTTTTTATTCTTCGTTTTATTAATATTGCGCCTATTTGAACGATTTCAACGATCTTAAATGCTTGAAAATGCTTATTTTAGAAAAACAAAGTACGTTTGAGTTTAAATCTGCGTTTTAACGCGTAAACAGCATAAAAACGAACACGAATTTTTATTATTCCGCTTTTATTAATATTGCTTCTATTTGAACGATTTCAACGATCTAAAAATGCTTGAAAAATGCTTATTTTAGCAAAACAGCACGTTTTGAGCTTTAATCTGCGTTTTAAAGCGTAAAACAGCATAAAAACGACGAAATTTTTATTATTCGTTTTTATTAATATTGCGTCTATCGATTTCAACGATCTAAAAATGCTTGAAAATGCTTTATTTTAGTTAGTAAAACAGCACGTTTTGAGCTTTATTCTGCGTATTAACGCGCAAAACAGCATAAAAAACGACGAAATTTTATTATTCGTTTTTTATTTTTATTGCGTCTAGTTGAACGATTTCAACGATCTACAATGCTTGAAAATGCTTATTTTAGCAAAACAGCACGTTTTGAGTTTAATCTGCGTTTAACGCGTAAACAGCATCAAAACGCAGTTTAAATTTTTTATTGCCTGCTTTTATTATTGTTCTATTTGAACGATTTCAACGATCTAAAATGCTTGAAAATGCTTTATTTTAGGAAAACAGCACCTTTTGAACTTTAATCTGCGTTTTAACGGGCGTAAAACAGCATAAAAACGACGTAATTTTTATTATTCGCTTTTTGCCATTATTGCTTCTATTTTGAACGATTTCAACGATTCTGGGTACGCTTGAAAAATGCTTATTTTAGCAAACAGCACGTTTTGAGCTTTAATCTGCGTTTTAACGCGTAAAACAGCATAAAAAACGACGAAATTTTTATTATTCGTTTTTATTAATATTGCGTCTATTTGAACGATTTCAACGATCTAAAATGCTTGAAAATGTTTATTTTGAAAACAGCACGTTTTGAGCTTTATTCTGCGTATTAACGCGTAAAACAGCATAAAACGACGAAATTTTATTATTCGTTTTTTATTAATATTGCTTCTATTGAACATTTCTAAATGATCTAAAATGCTTGAAAATGCTTATTTTAGCAAAACAGCACGTTTTGAGTTGTAATCTGCGTTTTAACGCGTAAAACAGCATAAAACGACGAATTTTTTATTATTCGTTTTTATTAATATTGTTCATTTGAATGATTTCAACGATCTAAAATGCTTGAAAAATGCTTTATTTGTTAAAACAGCACGTTTTGAGTTTTAATCTGCGTTTTAACGCGTAAAAACAGCATAAAACGACGAATTTTTATTATTCGTTTTTATTAATATTGCTTGATTTGGAACGATTTCAACGATCTAAAATGCTTGAAAAATGCTTTATTTTAGGCAAAACAGCACGTTTGAGCTTTAATCTGCGTTTTAACGCGTAAAACAGCATAAAACGACGAATTTTTATTATTCCGTTTTTAATAATATTGTTTCTGTTTGAACGATTTCAACGATCTAAAATGTTTGAAAATGCTTATTTTAGCAAAACAGCACGTTTTGAGCTTTAATCTGCGTTTCGCGTAAAACAGCATAAAAACGACGAATTTTTATTATTCGTTTTATTAATATTGCGCTCCATTTGAACGATTTCAACGATCTAAAATGCTTGAAAATGTTTATTTTAGCAAAAAACAGCACGTTTTGAGTTTTAATCAGCGTTTTAACGCGTAAACAGCATAAAACGACTAAATCTTTTTATTATTCGTTTTTATTAATATTGCGTCTATTTGAACGATTTCAACGATCTAAAATGGTTGAAAAATGCTTATTTTAGAAAACAGCACCTTTGAGCTTTAATCTGCGTTTTAACGCGTAAAAACAGCATAAAAAACGACGAATTTTTATTATTCGCTTTTTATTACTACGTTTCATTTGAACGATTTCAACGATCTAAAATGCTTGAAAATGCTTATTTTAGCAAAACAGCACGTTTTGAGTTTTAATCTGCGTTTTAACGCGTAAAACAGCATAAAAACGACGAAATTTTTATTATTCGTTTTTATTAATATTGCGTCTATCGAACGATTTCAACGATCTAAAAATGCCGGAAAATGCTTATTTTAGGGGCAAAACAGCACGTTTTGAGCTTTTTATTCTGCGTATTAACGCGTAAAACAGCATAAAAACGACGAAATTTTTATTATTCGTTTTTATTTTTATTGCGTCTATTTGAACGATTTCAACGATCTAAAAATGCTGAAAATGCTATTTTAGCAAAACAGCACGTTTTGAGCTTTAATCTGCGTTTTAATGCGTAAACAGCATAAAAACGAAGCACTTTTTATTATTCGTTTTTATTAATATTACTTATTTGAACGATTTCATCGATCTAAAAATGCTTGAAATGCTTATTTTAGCAAAACAGCACGTTTTGAGCTTTAATCTGCGTTTTAACGCGTAAAACGCATAAAAACGACGAAATTTTATTATTCGTTTTTATTAATTACGTCCATTTGAACGATTTCAACGATCAAAAATGCTTGAAAATTTTCTTATTTTAGCAAAACAGTTAATGTTTTGAGCTTTAATCAGCGTTTTAACGCGTAAAACAGCATAAAACGACGAAATTTTTATTATTCGTTTTGTATAATATTGCGTCTATTTGAACGATTTCAACGATCTAAAATGCTTGAAAATGCTTATTTTAGCAAAATACACGTTTTGAGCTTTAATAAAGCGTTTTAACTCGTAAACAGCTTAAAAACGACGAAATTCTTTTTATTATTCGTTTTTACAATATTGCGTCTATTTGAACGTGATTTCAACGATCTAAAATGCTTGAAACGCTTATTTTAGCAAAACAGCACATTTTGAGCTTTATTCTGCGTTTTAACGCGTAAACAGCATAAAAACGACGAAATTTTTATTATTCGCTTTTTATTTTATTGCGTCTATTTGAACGATTTCCAACGATCTAAAAATGCTTGAAAATGCTTATTTTAGCAAAACAGCACGTTTTGAGCTTTTAATCTGCGTTTTAACGCGTAAAACAGCATAAAAATGACGAATTTTTATTATTCGTTTTTATTAATATTGCTTCTATTTGAACGATTTCAACGATCTAAAAATGCTTTGAAAATGCTTATTTTAGCAAAAACAGCACGTTTTGAGCTTTAATCTGCGTATTAACGCGTAAAACAGCATAAAACGACGAATTTTTACTATTCGTTTTATTAATATTGCTTCTATTTGCACGATTTCAACGATCTAAAATGCTTCTTGAAAATGTTATTTTAGCAAAACAGCACGTTTTGAGCTTTAATCTGCGTTTTAACGCGTAAAACAGCATAAAAACGACGATTTTATTAATTCGTTTTTATTAATATTGCGTCTATTTGAAAATCTTTTAAACAATCTAAAATGCTTGAAAATGCTTATTTTAGCAAAACAGCTCGTTTTTGAGCTTTATTCTGCGTTTTAACGCGTAAATGCGCTACAAAAACGACGGTTTTAATTACCCGTTTTTATTAATATTGCGTCTATTTGAACGGTTTCCACGATTCAAAAATGCTTCTGAAAATGCTTATTTTAGCAAAACAGCACGTTTTGAGCTTTTAATCTGCGCGTTTTAACGCGTAAAACAAGCATAAAAACGACGAAATTTTTATTATTCGTTTTTATTAATATTGCGTCACTGAACGTGATTTCAAATGATCTAAAAATGCTTGAAAATGTTTATTTTAGCAAAATAGCGTTTTGAGCTTTTAATCTGCGTTTAACGCGTAAAACAGCATAAAACGACGCAGTTTTTATTATTCGTTTTTATTAATGTTGCGGCCTATTTGAACGATTAACGATCTAAAATGCTTGAAAATGCTTTATTTTAAAGCAAAACAGCACGTTTTGAGCTTTTATTCTGCGTTTTAACGTGGCTAGAAACAGCATAAAAACGACAAAATTTTTTATTATTCGTTTTTTATTTTTATTGCGCGCCTATTTGAACGATTTTAACGATCTAAAAAATGCTTGAAAATGCTTATTTTAGCAAAACAGCACGTTTTGAGCTTTAATCTGCGCTTTAACGCGTAAAGAGCACATAAAAACGACGAATTTTTTATTATTCGTTTTTATTAATATTGCTTCTATTTGAACGATTTCAACGATCTAAAAAATGCTTGAAAATGATTATTTTAGCAAAACAGCACGTTTTGAGCTTTAATCTGCGTTTAACGCGTAAACAGCATAAAACGACAAAATTTTTATTATTCGTTTTATATTTTATTGCGTCTATTTGAACGATTTCAACGTCTAAAATGCTTGAAAATGCTTATTTTAGCAAAACAGCACGTTTGAGCTTAATCTGCGTTTTAACGTAATACAACATAAAACGACGAATTTTTATTATTCGCTTTTTATTAATATGCTCTATTTAACGATTTAACGACAAAATGCTTGAAAATGCTTTATTTTAGTAAAACAGCCGATTTGAGCTTTAATCTGCGTTTTAACGCTAAAAACATAAAAACGACGTAAATTTTTATTATTCGTTTTTTAATTCACGTCTATTTGAACGATTTCAACGATCTAAAATGCTTGAAAATTTTTTTTACAAAAGCTCAGTTTTGCTTTATCTGACGTTTAACGCGTAAAATGCTAAAACGACGAATTTTTTAAACTCGTTTTTTTAATTTGCTTCATTTGAACGATTTAACGATTAAAATGCTTGAAAATGCTTATTTTAGCAAAACAGCCGTTTTGAGCTTTAATCTGCGTTTTAACTAAAACACATAAAACGACGAAAATTTTTTATTATTCGATTTTTATTAATTTAACTCTTTTGAACGATTTCAACGACTAAAACGCGAAAATTGCTTATTTTTCAAAACAGCACGTTTTGAAGTTTAATCTGCTTTAAACGGTAAATAGCTTAAAAGACGAATTTTTATTGTTTTATTAATCTGCGTTTTTGAACAATTTCAACGATCTAAAATGATTGAAAATGCTTATTTTCATTTTAACAATTTGAGCTTTTTAATCTACGTTTAACGCGTAAAACAGCTTATATACAAAACTAGTTTATTATTCGTTTTTAATTATTTAACTTCTATTTGAACGATTTCACGATCTAAAATGCTTTGAAAATGCTTATTTTAAAAAGCACGTTTTGAAATTTAACCGCGTTTAAACGCGTAAAAATTTTAAAAACGACAATTTTTATATTAATTTTTTATTAATATTGCTTCTATTTGAACGATTTCAACGATCTAAAATGCTTGAAAATGCTTATTTTGCAAAACAGCACGTTTTGAGCTTTAATCTGCGTTTTTAAAGCGTAAAAAAGCAAAAAAAGACGATTTTTTTTTTATTCTTTTTTATTAATATTCTTCAATTTGAACGATTTCAACGATCTAAAAAGCTTGAAAATGCTTATTTTTAAAAACAGCACGTTTTTTTGCTTTAATCTGCGTTTTAACGCGTAAAAAAGCATAAAACGACGAAATTTTTTTTATTCGTTTTTTTTTAATATTGCGTCTTTTGAACGTTTAACGTCTAAAATGCGAAAATGCTTATTTTAGCAAAACAGCACGTTTTTAGCTTTTTCGCGTTTTAACGCGTAAAAAAACCTAAAAAAGACGGGGAATTTTTTTTAGTTTTATTTTTATTGCGTCTTTTGAACGATTTCAACGATCTAAAATGCTTGAAAATGCTTATTTTAGCAAAACAGCACGTTTTGAGCTTTATTCTGCGTTTTAACGCGTAAAACAGCATAAAAACGACGAAATTTTTATTATTCGTTTTTATTAATATTGCGTCTATTTGAACGATTTCAACGATCTAAAATGCTTGAAAATGCTTATTTTAGCAAAACAGCACGTTTTGAGCTTTAATCTGCGTTTAACGCGTAAAACAGCATAAAACGACGAATTTTATTATTCGTTTTTATTAATATTGCTTCTATTTAAACGATTTCAACGATCTAAAATGCTTGAAAATGCTTATTTTAGCAAAACAGCACGTTTTGAGCTTTATTCTGCGTTTTAACGCGTAAAACAGCTTATAAAACGACGAATTTTTTATTATTCGTTTTTATTAATATGCGTCTATTTGAACGATTTGAACGATCTAAAATGCTTGAAATCTTATTTTAGCAAAACAGCACGTTTTGAGCTTTAATCAGCGTTTTTAACGCGTAAAACAGCATAAAACGACGAAATTTTTATTATTCGTTTTTATTAATATTGCGTCTATTAGAACGATTTCAACGATCTAAAATGCTTGAAAATGCTTATTTTAGCAAAACACCACGTTTTGAGCTTTAAACTGCGTTTTAACGCGTAAAACAGCATAAAAACGACAAATTTTTATTATTCGTTTTTTATTAATATTGCGTCTATTTGAACGATTTCAACGATCTAAAATGCTTGAAAATGCTTATTTTAGCAAAACACCACGTTTTGAGCTTTAATCTGCGTTTTAACGCGTAAAACAGCATAAAAACGACGAATTTTTATTATTCGTTTTATTAGTTTAGCTTCTATTTGAACGATTTCAACGATCAAAATGCTTGAAAATGCTTATTTTAGCAAAACAGCACGTTTGAGCTTTTATTCTGCGTTTTAACGCGTAAAACAGCATAAAACGACGAAATTTTATTATTCGTTTTTATTAATATTGCGTCTATTTGAACGATTTCAACGATCTAAAATGCTTGAAAATGCTTATTTTAGCAAAACAGCACGTTTTGAGCTTTAATCTGCGTTTTTTAAAGCGTAAAACAGCATAAAATGACGAATTTTTATTATTCGTTTTATTAATATTGCTTCTATTTAAACGATTTCAACGATCTAAAATGCTTGAAAATGCTTATTTTAGCAAAACAGCACGTTTTTAGCTTTTTAAACTGCGTTTAACGCGTAAAACAGCATAAAAACGACGAATTTTTATTATTCGTTTTTATTAATATTACTCCTATTTAAACGATTTCAACGATCTAAAATGCTTGAAAATGCATATTTTAGCAAAACAGCACGTTTTGAGCTTTAATCTGCGTTTTAACGCGTAAAACAGCATAAAACGACGAAATTTTTATTATTCGTTTTTTATTAATATTGCTTCTATTTGAACGATTTCAACGATCTAAAATGCTTGAAAATGCTTATTTTAGCAGCAAAACAGCACGTTTTGAGCTTTAATCTGCGTTTTAACGCGTAAAACAGCATAAAACGACGAATTTTTATTATTACGTTTTTTATTAATATTGCTTCTATTTGAACGATTTCAACGATCTAAAATGCTTGAAAATGCTTATTTTAGCAAAACAGCACGTTTGAGCTTTAATCTGCGTTTTAACGCGTAAAACAGCATAAAACGACGAATTTTTATTATTCGTTTTTTATTAATATTGCGTCTATTTGAACGATTTCAACGATCTAAAATGCTTGAAAATGCTTATTTTAGCAAAACACTTTTTGGGTTTAATCTGCGTTTTAACGCGTAAAACAGCATAAAAGACGAATTTTTTTTTTTTTTTTATTTTGCTTCTATTTAACTTTTAACGATCTAAAATGCGAAAATGTTTTTTTTAACAAAACAGCAATTTTTTTTTGGTTTTAACGGTAAAACGAAAAAAAACGAAAATTTTTATTTTTTTTTTTATTGCATTTAAAATTTTAAAATCTAAATGCTTAAAAATTTTTTTAAAAACCGCTTTTAGCTTTTTAATTTTTTTAAACCTAAAAAAAAAATAAAATTTTTTTTTTTCGTTTTTAAATTTCTTTTATTTAAAGTTTAAATCAAAAGCTTGAAAATCTTTTTTAAGCAAAAAACCTTTTGAGTTTTTTTTCGTTTTTAAATAAAAAAAAAAATAAAAAAAAATTTTTTTTAATTGTTTTTTTTTTAAATGCTTTTTTGAACGATTTAAAATAAAATGCTTAAAAACTTTTTTAAACAAAACGACGTTTTATTTTTCGGTTTTAATAAAAAAAAAAAAGAAATTTTTTTAAAACTTTTTTTAAAATGGGTTATTTAACACAACGTTTTAAAAAAGCTTAAAAGTTTTTTTTAAAAAAACGCAGTTTTTTTATTCGTTTTTAATAAAAACCTAAAAGACGAATTTTTTTAAATTTTCTTAAATTTCTTTATTTAACACAACCTAAAAACTTAAAATTTTTAGCAAAACAGCAAAGGGGTTTTTCGTTTTTAATAAACCAAAAAATTTTTTTCGTTTTTATTAAATTCTTTATTTTTAAAGGGTTTAAGTTAAAATGGAAAAAATTTTTTAAAACCCAAAAAGCATTTTTATTTTAATCTTTTTAACGGGTAAAAAGGTAAAAAACAAAATTTTTTTTTTTTTAAAAGCCGTTATTTAAAGTTTAAAGTTTAAAAGCTTAAAAGAAAATTTTAAAAAAAAATTTTATTTTTGGTTTAACCGAAAACACATAAAAAGGGAATTTTTTTTTTTTTTTAAAAATTTTTTTTATTTCGTTTTAACGCTAAAAAGCTTGAAAAACATTTTTAAAAACCCTTTTTTATTTGCTTTTTTTAAAACCAAAACAACATAAAAACAAAATTTTATTTTGAAAGCGTTTTTTAACGTTTAACGCTAAAAGCTTAAAAGCATTTTAAAAAAAAATTTTGGCTTTTTGCGTTTAACGTAAAAACAAAAAAATGCAAATTTTTTTTTTTTCGTTTTTTTTTAATTTGCTTTAAAAAAGATTTAACGATTTTTAAAAAAATGCTTTTTTACAAAACACGTTTTAGCTTTAATTTTTTTTTAGGGGAAAACAGCAAAAAGGAATTTTTTTTTCGTTTTTTTTAAAAAGCCATTTGCGATTTCCCCTAAAAACCCCCCCATTTTAGCAAAAAAAACCGGGGGTTTTCGCTTTTCGGTAAAAAACTAAAACGACGAATTTTTTTTTATTCGTTTTTTTTTATTTTTCTTCTATTTAAAAGATTTCAACGATCTAAAATGCGAAAAAGATTTTTTCCCCCCCTTTTTTTTAATCTGCGTTTTCGGAAAACAGCAAAAACGACGAATTTTTTTTATTCGTTTTTATTAATATTTCGTCTATTTAAAAGATTTCAACGATCTAAAATGGGTTGAAATGCTTATTTTTTTGCAAAACAGCACGTTTTTAGGGAAAACAGCGTTTTTAACGCGTAAAACAGCATAAAAAAGACGGGGAAATTTTTTTTTATTCGTTTTTTTTTAATATTGCGTCCCATTTGAACGATTTCAACGATCTAAAAAGCTTAAAATGTTTTTGGCAAAACACCACGTTTTTTGGGGGGCTTTAATCTGCGTTTTTAAAGCGTAAAACAACATAAAAAAGACGGGGAAATTTTTTTTTGTTTTATTAATTTGCGTCTGGTTTAACGGTTTCCCCAAAGATCTAAAATGGGGAAAATGCCCATTTTAGCAAAAAAAACCACGTTTTTGGGGGCTTTAATCTGAAAATGCTTATTTTAACAAAAAAAGCACGTTTTGAGTTTTAATTTTTCGTTTTAACGCGTAAAAACATAAAACGACGAAATTTTTATTATTCGTTTTTTAATATTGCGTCTATTTGAACGATTTCAACGATGTAAATGCTTGAAAATGTTTATTTTTTGCAAAACAGCACGTTTTGAGTTTTAATCTGCGTTTTAACGCAAAACAGCATAAAAACGACGAATTTTATTATTCGTTTTTATTAATTTGTTTATTTGAACGATTTCAACGATCTAAAATGTTGAAAATGCTTATTTTAGCAAAACAGCACGTTTTGATTTATTCTGCGTTTTAACGCGTAAAACAGCATAAACCGACGAAATTTTTATTATTCGTTTTATTAATATTGCGTCTATTTGAAAACGATTTCAACGATCTAAAATGGTTGAAAATGCTTATTTTAAGCAAAACAGCACGTTTTGAGCTTTAATCTGCGTTTTTAACGCGTAAACAGCATAAAAATGACGAATTTTTATTATTCGTTTTTATTAATTGTTTATTTAAACGATTTCAACGATCTAAAATGCTTGAAAATGCGTATTTTAGAAAACAGCACGTTTTGAGCTTTAATCTGCGTTTTAACGCAAAACAGCATAAAAACGACGAAATTTTTATTATTCGTTTTTATTAATATTGCTTCTATTTGAACGATTTCAACGATCTAAAATGCTTGAAAATGCTTATTTTAGCAAAACAGCACGTTTTGAGTTTTAATCTGCGTTTTAACGCGTAAAAAAGCATAAAAACGACGAAATTTTTATTATTCGTTTTTCATTAATATTGCGTCTATTTGAACGATTTCAACGATCTAAAATGCTTGAAAATGCTTATTTTAGCAAAACAGCACGTTTTGAGCTTTAATCTGCGTTTTAACGCGTAAAAACGCATAAAAACGACGAATTTTTATTATTCGTTTTTATTAATATTGCGTCTATTTGAACGATTTCAACGATTTAAAAATGCTTGAAAATGCTTATTTTAGCAAAACAGCACGTTTAGAGCTTTTTAAACAGCGTTTTAACGCGTAAAACAGCATAAAACGACGAAATTTTTATTATTCGTTTTATTAATATTGCGTCTATTTGAACGATTTCAACGATCTAAAATGCTTGAAAATGCTTATTTTAGCAAAACAGCACGTTTTGAGCTTTTAATCTGCGTTTTAACGCGTAAAACAGCATAAAAAAGACGAATTTTTATTATTCGTTTTTATTAATATTGTTCTATTTGAACGATTTCAACGATCTAAAATGCTTGAAAATGCTTATTTTAGCAAAACAGCACGTTTTGAGCTTTTAATCTGCGTTTTAACGCGTAAAACAGCATAAAACGACGAAATTTTTATTATTCGTTTTTATTAATATTGCGTCTATTTGAACGATTTCAACGATCTAAAATGCTTGAAAATGCTTATTTTAGCAAAACAGCACGTTTTGAGTTTTAATCTGCGTTTTATCGCGTAAAACAGCATAAAACGACGAATTTTTATTATTCGTTTTTATTAATATTGCTTCTATTTGAACGATTTCAACGATCTAAAATGCTTGAAAATGCTTATTTTAGCAAAAAGCACGTTTTGAGCTTTAACTGCGTTTTAACGCGTAAACAGCATAAAACGACGAAATTTTTATTATTCGTTTTTATTAATATTGCGTCTATTTGAACGATTTCAACGATCTAAAATGCTTGAAAATGCTTATTTTAGCAAAACAGCACGTTTTGAGCTTTAATCTGCGTTTAACGCGAAAAACAGCATAAAAACGACGAATTTTTTATTATTCGTTTTTTATTAATATTGCTTCTATTTGAACGATTTCAACAATCTAAAATGCTTGAAAATGCTTATTTTAGCAAAACAGCACGTTTTGAGCTTTAATCTGCGTTTTAACGCGTAAAACAGCATAAAACGACGAAATTTTTATTATTCGTTTTTTAATATTGCGTCTATTTGAACGATTTCAACGATGTAAATGCTTGAAAATGCTTATTTTAGCAAAACAGCACGTTTTGAGTTTAATCTGCGTTTTAACGCGTAAAACAGCATAAAACGACGAATTTTTATTATTCGTTTTTTTTATTGCGTCTATTTGAACGATTTCAACGATCTAAAATGCTTGAAAATGCTTATTTTAGCAAAACAGCACGTTTTGGGCTTTAATCTGCGTTTTAACGCGTAAAACAGCATAAAAACGACAAATTTTTATTATTCGTTTTTCATTAATATTGCGTCTATTTGAACGATTTCAACGATCTAAAATGCTTGAAAATGCTTATTTTAGCAAAACAGCACGTTTTGAGCTTTAATCTGCGTTTTAACGCGTAAAACAGCATAAAACGACGAATTTTTATTATTCGTTTTTATTAATATTGCTTCTATTTAACGATTCAACGATCTAAATGCTTGAATATTATTTTAGCAAAACAGCACGTTTTGAGTTTAATCTGCGTTTTAACGCGTAAACAGCATAACAACGACGAATTTTATTATTCGTTTTTTTTATTGCGTCTATTTGAACGATTTGAACGATCTAAATGCTTCTTTTAAAAAGCTTATTTAAGCGAAGCAAAACAGCACGCTTTTTTTTTTTTGCTTTTTAATC
>NW_027047524.1:0-14269 GCF_025399875.1 Dalotia coriaria
TTGAAATCGTTCAAATAGACCAATAAAAAAAAAAACGAATAATAAAAAAATTTTGTCGTTTTTATGCGGTTTTTTCGCGTTAAAACGCGATTAAAACTCAAAAAGTCTGTTTTTCTAAAAAAATATTATCAAGCATTTTAATCGTTGAAATCGTTCAAATAGACGAATATTAATAAAAACGAATTAAAAAAATTTTGTCGTTTTTTTGCTGTTTTACGCTTTTAAAAAGCAGATTAAAGCTCAAAACGTGCTGTTTTGCTAAAATAAGCATTTTCAAGCATTTTACATCGTTGAAATCGTTCAAATAGGCCAATATTTAAAAAAAACAAAATAAAAAAATTTTGTGTTTTTTTGCTGTTTTTTCGCGTTAAAACGCAGAATAAAACTCAAAACGTGCTGTTTTGCTAAAAAAGCATTTTCAACATTTTAGATCGTTGAAATCGTTCAAAAGCGCAATATTTAAAAACGAATAATAAAAAAATTCGTCGTTTTATGCTTTTTCGCGTTAAAACGCAGATTAAACCCAAAAAATGCTTTTGCTAAAATAAGCATTTTCAAGCATTTTAGATCGTTGAAATCGTTCAAATAGACGCAATATTAAAAAAACGTAAAAAAATTCGTCGTTTTTATTTTTTTTGCGTTAAAACGCAGATTAAAAACTCAAAACGTGCTGTTTTTCTAAAATAACATTTTTAAGCATTTTAGATCGTTTAGATCGTTCAAATAGACGCAATATTAATAAAAAAAAATAATAAAAAAAATTTGTCGTTTTTATCTGTTTCACGCGTTAAAACGCAGATTAAAGCTCAAAACGTGCTGTTTTGCAAAAAAAGCATTTTCAAGCATTTTAGATCGTTGGGGAAAACGTTCAAAAAGACGCAATATTAAAAAAACGAATAATAAAAAAATTTTGTCGTTTTATGCTGTTTTACGCGTTAAAACGCAGATTAAAACTCAAAAAGTGCTGTTTTGCTAAAATAAGCATTTTTAAACTTTTAGATCGTTGAAATCGTTCAAATAGAAGCAATATTGATAAAAACGAATAATAAAAAAAATTTTTCTTTTTACTTTTTTACGCGTTACACGCAGATTAAAAAAACAAAACGTCTTTTTCTAAAAAAAGCATTTTCAAGCATTTTAGATCGTTGAAATCGTTAAAAGACGCAATAAAATAAAAAAAATAATAAAAAAATTTTGTCGTTTTTTTTGCTGGGCGTTCGCGTGAAAAAAAAATCTTTTTTTAAAAAAAGCATTTCAAACATTTTAGATCGTTGAAATCGTTCAAATAGACGCAATATTAATAAAAAAAGAAGAATAAAACTCAAAACGTGCGTTTTTGCAAAATAAACATTTTCGGCAATTTTAGATCGTTGAAATCTTTCAAATAGAAACGTAATAATAAAAAACGAATAATAAAATTCGTCGTTTTGTACTTGTTTTTACGCGTTAAAACGCAGATTAAAAGCTCAAAACGATGCTGTTTTGCTAAAATAAGCATTTTCAAGAATTTTAGATCGTTGAAATCGTTCAAAATAGACGCAATATTAATAAAAACGAATAATAAAAATTCGTCGTTTTTTATGCTGTTTTACGCGTTAAAACGCAGATTAAAGCTCAAAACGATGCTGTTTTGCTAAAATAAGCATTTTCAAGCATTTTAGATCGTTGAAATCTTTCAAATAGAAACAATAATAATAAAACGGAATAATAAAAAATTCGTCGTTTTTTTATGCTGTTTTACGCGTTAAAACGCAGATTAAAGCTCAAAACGTGCTGTTTTGCTAAAATAAGCATTTTCAGAAGTATTTTTAGATCGTTGAAATCGTTCGATAGACGCAATAATAAAAACGAATAATAAAAAAATTCGTCATTTTGTATGCTGTTTACGCGTTAAAACGCAGATTAAAACTCAAAACGTGCTGTTTTGCTAAAATAAACATTTTCAAACTTTATTTTAGATCGTTGAAATCGTTTAAATAGAAACAACATTAATAAAACGAATAATAAAAATTCCTCGTTTTTGTAACTGTTTTACGCGTTAAAACGCAGATTAAAGCTCAAAACGTGCTGTTTTGCTTTCAAAATAAAGCATTTTCAAGCATTTTTAGATCGTTTGAAATCGTTCAAATAGAAGCAATATTAATAAAAACGAATAATAAAAATTCGTCGTTTTTATGCTGTTTTTACGCGTTAAAACGCAGATGCGGCTCAAAACGTGCTGTTTTGCTTTAAAATAAGCATTTTTCAAGCATTTTAGATCGTTGGGAAATCGTTCAAATAGACGCAATATTATGCAAAGCGAATAATAAAAATTTCGTCGTTTTGTGCTGTTTTACGCGTTAAAACTGCCAGATTAAAGCACAAAACGTGCTGTTTTGCTCAAATAAAGCATTTTCAAGCATTTGGATCGTTAAATCAAATTTCCAAATAGAAGCAATATTAATAAAAACGAATAATAAAAAATTCGTCGTTTTATACACATTTTACGCGTTAAAACGCAGATTAAAGCTAAAACGTGCTGTTTTACAAATAAGAAAACATTTTCAAGCATTTTAGATCGTTGAAATCGTTCAAATAGAAGCAATATTAATAAAAACGAATAATAAAAATTCGTCGTTTTATGCTGTTTTACCGCGATAGAAACGCAGATTAAAGCTCAAAAACGTGCTGTTTTGCTAAAATAAGCATTTTTCAAGCATTTGAATCATTGAAATCGTTCAAATAGACACCAATATTAATAAAAACGAATAATAAAATTTCGTCACGTTTTTATGCTGTTTTACCCGTTAAAGCATAGATTAAACTATCAAAACGTGCTGTTTTGCACAAATAAAACATGCAAAGCATTTTAGATTGTTGAAATCCGTTCAAATAGAAGCAATAATGTAAAAAGCGAATAGCCAAAAATTGTCGTTTTTATGCTGTTTTTACGCGTTAAAACACAGATTAAAGCTCAAAACGTGCTGTTTTTAGCACAAAATAAGCATTTTCAAGCATTTTGAATCGTTGAAATCGTTCAAATAGACGCAATAAAAAGAAATAAAAAACGGAGTAATAAATTTCGTCTCGTTTTATGCTGTTTTGCGTTAAAACGCAGATTAAAACTCAAAACGTGCTGTTTTGCTAAAATAAGCTATTTTTCAAGCATTTTGAATCGTTGAAATCGTTCAAATAGAAGCAATATTAATAAAAACAGGCAATAAAAATGCGTCGTTTTATGCTGTTTTACGCGTTAAAACGCAGATTAAAGTTCAAAACGTGCTGTTTTTGCTAAAACAGCATTTTCCAAACATTTTTAGATCGTTGAAATCGTTCAAATAGACGCAATATTAATAAAAACAAATATAAAATTTCGTCGTTTTATATGCTGTTTTACGCGTTAAACGCAGATTAAAGCTCAAAACGTGCTGTTTTTGCTAAAGAATAAACATTTTTCAAGCATTTTTAGATCGTTGAAATCGTTGATAGAAGCAATAGTAATAAAAACGAATAATAAAAAAATTCGTCGTTTTATGCTGTTTACGTTAAAACGCAGATTAAAGCTCAAAACGATGCTGTTGTTTTGCTAAAATAAGCATTTTTCAAGCATTTTAGATCGTTGAAATCACGTTCAAATAGACGCAATAAAATAAAAACGAATAATAAAATTTCGTCGTTTTATGCTGTTTTACGCGTTAAAACGCAGAATAAAACTCAAAACGTGCTGTTTTGCTAAAATAAAAGCATTTTCAAGCATTTTTAGATCTGATGAGAATCGTTCAAATAGACGCAATAATAAAAAACGACCAGCGGGTACGAAGTCGTTTTATGCTCTTTTACGCGTTTAAGCGCAGTTAAAGCTCAAAACGTGCTGTTTTGCTTTAAAATAAGCATTTTCAAGCATTTTAGATCGTTGAAATCGTTCAAATAGAAACAGAAATATAAATAAAAAACGAATAATAAAATTCGTCGTTTTTATGCTGTTTTACGCGTTAAAACGCAGATTAAAGCTCAAAACATTGCTGTTTTTGCTAAAATAAAGCATTTTTACCGGCATTTTAGATCGTTGAAATCGTTCAAATAAGGCGCAATATTAATAAAACGAATAATAAAAATTTCGTGGTTTTATGCTTTGTTTTACGCGTTAAAGCGCTGATTAAAGCTCAAGCGTGCTGTTTTGCTTCAAATAAACATTTTTCAAGCATTTTAGATCGTTGAAATTGTTCTGGAAATAGACGCAATATTAATAAAAACGAATAATAAAAAATTCGTCGTTTTATGCTATTTTACGCGCGATTAAAACGCAGTTAAAGCTCAAAACCGCAACTGTTTTGCTTTAAAATAAATTTTTACAAGCATTTTAGATCGTTGAAATCGTTTCAAATAGAAGCAATATTAATAAAAACGAATAATAAAATTTCGTCGTTTTTATGCTGTTTACGCGTTCAAACGCAGATTAAACTCAAGCGATGCTGTTTTGCTAAAATAAGCATTATCAAGCATTTTAGATCGTTGAAATCGTTTAAATAGAGCAATATTAATAAAAAAACGAATAATAAAAATTCGTCATTTTATGCTGTTTTACGCGTTAAAAACGCAGATTAAAAGCTGCAAAACGATATGTTTGCTAAAATAAAGCATTTCCAGCATTTTAGATCGTTGAAATCGTTTCAAATAGAAGCAACATTGGCAAAACGAATAATAAAAATTCCTCGTTTTATGCTGTTTTGCGCGTTAAAACGCAGATTAAAGCTCAAAACGTGCTGTTTTGCTAAAATAAAGCATTTTCAAGCATTTTAGATCGTTGAAATCGTTCAAATAGAAGCAATAATGGCAAAACGAATAATAAAAAATTCGTCGTTTTTTATGCTGTTTTGCCGCGTTAAAACGCAGATTAAAAGCTCAAAACGTGCTGTTTTGCTGGAATAAGCATTTTCAAGCATTTTTAGATCGTTGAAATCGTTCAAATAGACGCAATGGCAAACGGAATAATAAAATTTCGTCGTTTTTACATGCTGTTTTGCGCGTTAAAACGCAGATTAAAACTCAAACGTGCTGTTTGCTCCAAATAAGCATTTTCAAGCATTTTAGATCGTTGGGAAATCGTTCAAATAGAAGCAATATTAATAAAACGAATGGCAAAATTCGTCGTTTTTATGCTTTGTTTTACGCGTTAAAACGCAGATTAAAAGCTCAAAACGTGCTGTTTTGCTACGTGCGCTTATTTTCAAGCGTTTTAGATCGCGTTGAAATCGTTCAAATAGACGCAATAAAAATAAAAACGGAATAATAATAAAATTTCGTGGTTTTATGCTGTTTTACGCGGGTAAAACGCAGAATAAACTCAAAACGTGCTTTGTTCTGCTTTAAAATAAGCATTTTCAAGCATTTTTAGATCGTTTGTCGATTTCAAATAGACGCAATATTAATAAAACGAATAATAAAAATTTCGTCGTTTTTATGCTGCTTTACCTTTAAAAACGCAGATTAAGCTCAAAACGTGCTGTTTTGCTCAAATAAAGCATTTTTCAGCGTATTTTAGATCGTTGAAATCGTTCAAATAGAAACAATATTAATAAAAACGAATGGCGAAATTCATTGAATTTTATGCTGTTTACGCGTTAAAACGCCGCAGATTAAAGCTCAAAACGCATTTTTTGCTAAAATAAACATTTTCAAGCATTTTTACATCGTTGAAATCGTTCAAATAGACGCAATATTAATAAAAACGGAATAATAATAAAAATTTGGTCGTTTTATGCTGTTTTCGCGTTAAAGCTTAGCGATTAAAACTCAAAACGTGCTGGTACGCTAAAATAAGCATTTTCAAACACATTTTAGATCGTTGAAATGTTCAAATAGACGCGAAAATATTAATAAAACGAATAATAAAAATTTCGTCGTTTTATGCTGTTTTGCCGCCGCGTTAAAACGCGAATTGAAGCTCAAAACGTGCTTTGTTTTGCTAAAATAAGCATTTTCAAGCATTTTAGATCGTTGAAATCGCTTAAATAGAATCCAATATTAATAAAACGAATAATAAAAATTCGTCATTTTTATGCTGCCATTTTACGCGTTAAAACGCAGATTAAAAGCTCAAAACGTGCTGTTTGCTAAAATAAGCATTTCAAACATTTTAGATCGTTGAAATCGTTCAAATAGAAGTAAATATTAATAAAAACGATAAATAAAAATTCACGTCGTTTTATGCTGTTTGCCGTTGAAAAACGCGGATTAAAGCTCAAAACGTGCTGTTTTACTTTAAAATAAGCATTTTCAAAGCATTTTAGATCGTTGAAATCGTTCAAATAGACGCAATAATAAAAAACAAATAATAAAAATTCGTCGATTTTATGCTGTTTTACGTTAAACGCAGGTCGCTCAAAACGTGCTGTTTTGCTAAAATAGAGCATTTCAAAACATTTTAGATCGTTGAAATCGTTAAAATAGAAACCAATATTAATAAAACAGATAATAAAAAAATTCGTCGTTTTATGCTGTTTACGCGTTAAAACGCAGATTAAAGTAAAACGTGCTGTTTTGCTAAAATAAGCATTTTCAAGCATTTTTAGATGGTGGGGAAATCGTTTCAAATAGAGCAATATTAATAAAACGAATAATAAAAATTCATCCGTTTTATGCTGTTTTACCTTACGTTAAAACGCAGATTAAACTGAAACGTGCTGTTTTGCTAAAATAAAGCATTTCGAAGAAGCATTTTTAGATAGTTGAAATCGTTCAATAGGCGCAATGTTAATAAAAAACGAATAATAAAAGAATTTCGTCGTTTTATGCTGTTTTACGCGTTAAAACGCAGTTAAAACTCAAAACGATATGTTTTGCTAAAATAAAAGCATTTTACAAGCATTTTAGATCGTTGAAATCGTTCAAATAGAAGCAATATTAATAAAAACGAATAATAATAATAAAAATCGTCGTTTTTATGCTGTTTTACGCGTTAAAACGCAGATTAAAAAGCTCAAAACGTGCTGTTTTGCACAAAATAAGCATTTCGTATTACGCATTTAGATCGTTGAAATCGTTCAAATAGGCGTATTAATAAAAACGAATAATACAAAAAATTCGTCATTTTTTACATGCTGTTTTACGCGTTAAAACGCAGATTAAAAGCTCAAAACGTGCTGTTTTGCTAAAATAAGCATTTTCAAGCAGTTTAGATCGTTAAATCGTTCCAAAATAGAAGCAATATTAATAAAACGAATAATAAAAAGTAGTCGTTTTATGCTGTTTGCGCGTTAAAGCGCAGATTAAAGCTCAAAACGTGCTGTTTTGCTAAAATAAGCATTTTCAAGCATTTTAGATCGTTGGAAATCGTTCAAATAGACGCAATATTAAAAACAAATAATAAAATTCGTCACGTTTTTATGCTGTTTTGCGCATTAAAACGCGAGATCAAAACTCAAAACGTGCTGTTTTGCTAAAATAAGCATTTTCAAACGTGCAGATCGTTGAAATCGTTTCAAAAAACAATATTAATAAAAACGAATGGCAAAGTTGCATTCGTTTTATGCTGTTTTACGCGTTAAAACGCGTTAAAAACTCAAAACGTGCTGTTTTGCCGATAAGCATTTTTCAAGCATTTTAGATCGTTGAAATCGTTCAAATAAGAAGCAATATTAATAAAAACGAATTAATAAAAATTCGTCGTTTTTATGCTTTCCATTTTACGCGTTAAAACGCAGATTAAAACTCAAAACTGATGCTGTTTTGCTAAAATAAGCATTTTCAAGCATTTTAGATAGTTGGGAAATCGTTCAAATAGGCGCAATGTTAATAAAATACGAAAAATAAAATTTCGTCGTTTTATGCTGTTTTACTCGTTAAAACGCAGATTAAAACTCAAAACGTGCTGTTTTGCTTTAAAATAAGCATTTTCAAGCATTTTTAGATCGTTGAAATCGTTCAAATAGAAGCAATATTAATAAAACGAATAATAAAAAATTCGTCGTTTTTATGCTGTTTTACGCGTTAAAACGATTAAAGCTGGAAACGTGCTGTTTGCTGAAATAAGCGTACACCATGCATTTTAGATCGTTGAAATCGTTCAAATAAGACGCAGTATTAATAAAACGAATAATAAAGGTATTCATTTTTTTATGCTGTTTACGCGCGTTGAAACGCAGATTAAAACTCAAAACGTGCTGTTTTGCTAAAATAAACATTTTCAAACATTTTAGATCGTTGATATCGTTCAAATAGAAGCAATATTAATAAAAACGAATGGCAAAATTTAGTAGTTTTATGCTGTTTTACGCGTTAAAACGCAGATTAAAACTCAAAACGTGCTGTTTTTGCTAAAATAAGCATTTTCGGCATTTTTTAGATCGTTAAATCGTTCCGATACGACGGTAATAAAAATTCGTCGTTTTTATGCTGTTTTGCGTAAAACGCGAGATTAAAACTCAAAACGTGCTGTTTTGCTAAAATAATAAAAGCATTTTCAAAGCATTTTTTAAGATCGTTTAGTAGACCAAAAGAAGCAATAATAATAAAAAGCGAATAATAAAAAATTCGTCGTTTTTTATGCTGTTTTACGCGTTAAAACGCAGATTAAAACTCAAAACGTGCTGTTTGCCTTTAAAATAGCGACTTTTGAAAGCATTTTAGATCGTTGGAAATCGTTCAAATAGAAGCAATATTAATAAAGCGAATAGCCAAAATTTCGTCGTTTTATGCTGTTTACGCGTTAAAACGCAGATTTAAAACTCAAACGTGCTGTTTTGCTAAAATAGCGTTTTCGTATTTTAGATCGTTGAAATCGTTTCAAATAGACGCAATATTAATAAAAACGAATAATAAAAATTCGTCGTTTTATGCTGTTTTACGCTAAACGCAGATTAAAGCTCAAAACGTGCTGTTTTTGCTAAAATAAGCGTTTGCGGCATTTTAGATCGTTGAAATCGTTCCAGGCAGAGCAATGGCGTAAAAACGAATAATAAAAATTTCGTCGTTTTTATGCTGTTTACGCGTTAAAACGCAGATTAAAAACTCAAAACATGCTGTTTTGCTAAAATAAGCATTTTCAGCATTTTTAGAACCTTTAGGGAAATCGTTTAAATAGAAGGCCGTGGCAAAAACGAATAATAAAAATTCGTCATTTTTATGCTGTTTTACGCGTTAAAGGCAGATTAAAACTCAAAACGTGCTGTTTTGCTAAAAGAATAAGCATTTTCAAGCATTTTAGATCGTTGGGAAATCGTTCAAATAGACGCAATATTGGCAAAACGAATGATAAAGAACGTCGTTTTTTATGCTGTTTTACGCGTTAAAACGCAGAATGAAAGCTCAAAACGTGCTGTTTTACTTCAAATAAAGCATTTTCAAGCATTTCAGATCGTTGAAATCGTTCAAATGAGAAGCAATATTAATAAAAACGAATAATAAAAAAATTCACGTCGTTTTTATGCTGTTTTACGCGTTAAAACGCAGATTAAAAGCTCAAAACGTGCTGTTTTGCTAAAATACTTTATTTTCGTACATTTTGAATCGTTAAATCCTTCAAATAAGGCGCAGTAATAATAAAAACGAATAATAAAGGTAGTATTTTATGCCATTTTTGCCCGTTAAAACGCAGATTAAAGCTCAAAACGTGCTGTTTTGCTAAAATAAGCATTTTCAAGCATTTTAGAACGTTGAAATCGTTTAAATAGAACCTATTAATAAAAACGAATAATAAAAATTCGTCGTTTTATGCTGTTTTGCGTAAAACGCGTTAAACTCAAATGCTGTTTTGCTAAAATAGATTTTCAAGCATTTAATCATTGAAATCGTTAAAAGAGCAATAAATACGAATAATAAAATTTCGTTTTTTATGCGTTACCAGTTAAACGTGTGTTTCTTAAAATAAGCATTTTTCAAGCATTTTAGATCGTTGAAATCGTTCAAATAGAACCTTAAAAAAACGAAATTTAAAAAATTATTTTTTAATTTTTACGCGTTAAACCGGATTAAACCAAAACTTTTTTAAAAGCATTTTCAAGCATTTTAGATTTAAATCGTTCAAATAGACTTGAAATTAATAAAAAATAATAAAAATTCGTTTATTATTTTCGCGTTAAAAGCGAATTAAAGCTAAAACGCTGATTTTCAAAATGCATTTTAAATTTTAGATTTAATCGTTCAAATAAAGCAATTAATAAAACAATATAAAAATTTCCCTTTTTTTGTTTTTCGCGTTAAACGCATTAAAACTCCGGGTGTTTCAATAAAAGATTTTTTAAGATCGTTGAAACGTTTCAAATGAAATATTAAATAAAAAAAATAAAAAATTCGTTTTATCTGTTTCGCGTTAAAACGCAGATTAAATACTGCGTTTGTTAAAACCAAAATTTCAAGCATTTTAGATTAAATCGTTCAAAACAATATAATAAAACAAATAAAAAAATTCTATTTTAAACTGTAAATTTAAAATCAGAATTAGCTCGTTTTTAAAGCTATAACTTAAAATGCTTTGATTAAAGCATTTCAAAAAGAATTTAAAAAAAAGAATAATAAAAATTCGTTTTATGGTTTACCCTTAAACGTATTAAAGCTAAACGTTGTTTTAAAAATAAATTTTCAAATTTTCAGATTTTCTCGAAATAAAAATTTAAGCATTAATCGTAAAAAAATAATTTAGAAATTTATTAAAACTTAAACGTTAAATGCTGTTTGCTAAAACGTGATTTTCAAAACATTTAATCTTTAAAAGCATTTAAGATTTTAAAAAAAAATTTGCGTTAAGAGAATAATAAAAAGATAAAATATCGTGTTTTATGCTTAAATACGCATTAAAACAAATTAAGTCAACTTAAATTTCAAGAATTTAAAATTTAAACATTAAAAATATTTTATAAAACGCAATTAAATAAAAATTTTTTTCGTTTTAGGGTTTAAGCTTAAACTAATTTTCAAAACGATGCATTTTAAAATAAAGCATTAAACATTCAATCGTTTAATTTAATAAAACATAATAAAAACATTTTTAATTCTAGTTTTTGTTTAAACGTTAAAAACTTTTTAAATAAACATTAAAATTTTGTTAAATGTTTTAGCATTATTTAAAACGCAAAAAACGCTTTTATTAAAAATAAAATTATCGCATTTTAAGCGTTAAACGTTTAAAGCAAATTAAATCAAAAGATTTTTAATTTAACATTTTCAAGATTTTCGTTAAAAGTTAAACAAACTTTATTTATGAAATAATTAACATTTTAGTTAATCGTTAAAACGGATTTAAGCTAAAAAATTTTAGCAATAGCTTTTAAGCGTTTAATGCGAAATCGTTCAAAAAGAATAAAAAAATCGTTTTAAATGTTTTACTTTTAAGCATTAACCCAAAATTTTTTGGGTAAATAAATTTCAAATTTTAGATCGTTGAAATTTCAAAAAAGCAATTAAATAAAACGAATAATAAAAAACGTCGCTTTTTTGCTGTTACGCGTTAAAACGCATTTAAGCTCAAATCGTTTAAAAAAGCATTTCAAAGCATTTTAGATCGTTGTCGTTCAAATAGACAATTTATAAAACCAAATAAAATAAAACGTCGTTTTCTAAATGTTTTACGCGTTAAAACTTAAACTCAAAACTGCAAATTGTACGAATAAAAAACTTTAAGCATTTTGATCGTTTAAATCGTTCAAAAACGCAATAATAAAACAAAAAAGTGCGTTTTTTACTTTTTAGCGTTAAAACCAGATTAAACTCAAAACTTTTGCTAAAAAGCATTTTCAAGCTTTTAGATCGTTGAAACGTTCAAATAACGCATATTAATAAAAAAAATAAAAATTGTGTTTTATGCTGTTACGCGTTAAAACAATAAAAAACTTGCTGTTTTGCTAATAGCATTTTAAGCATTTTTTGATCGTTGAAATCGTTCAAATAAACGTATTAATAAAACGAATAAAAAATTCGTCGTTTTAGCCGCCGCTTTTACGCGTTAAAACGCAGATTAAAAGCTCAAACGTGCTGTTTTGCTAAAATAAGCATTTTCAACGGTACAGATCGTTGAAATCGTTCAAATAAGACGCAATAAAATAAAAAAAGAATAATAAAAATTTCGTGGTTTTTATGCTGTTTTACGCGTTAAAACGCGGAATAAAACTAAAAACGTGCTGTTTTGCTAAAATAAGCATTTTCGAAGCATTTTAGATCGTTGAAATCGTGCAAATAGACGCAATATTAATAAAACGAATAATAAAAAATTCGTCGTTTTATGCTGTTTACGCGATAAAACGCAGATTAAAGCTCAAAACGGTGCTGTTTTGCTAAAATAAGCATTTTCAAGCATTTTAGATCGTTGAAATCGTTCAAATAGAAGCAATATTAATAAGCAGGTAATAAAAATTCGTCGTTTTATGCTGTTTACGCGTTAAAACGCAGATTAAAAGCTCAAAACGTGCTGTTTTGCAAAAATAAGCATTTTACAAAGCATTTTGATCGTAAATCGTTCGGAAATGGGAAACGTATTAATAAAAACGAATAATAAAATTCACGTCGTTTTATGCTGTTTACGCGTTAAAACGCAGATTAAAAGCTCAAAACGTGCTGTTCTGCTAAAATACAGCATTTTAAGCATTTAGATGTTGAAATCGTTCGATAGACGCAGTATTGTAAAAACGAATAATAAAGACTTTCGTCGTTTTTATGCTGTTTACGCGTAAAGCGCAGATTTAAAACTCAAAACATTGCTGTTTGCTGAAATAAAGCATGTTCAAGCATTTTTAGATCGTTGAAATCGTTTAAATAGAAGCAGCCAGCAATAAAAAACGAATATAAAAAGAAAATTTCGTCATTTTATGCTGTTTTTACGCGTTAAAACGCGGATTAAAGCTCAAAACGTGCTGTTTTGCTAAAATAAGCATTTTCAAGCATTATAGACGCTGAAATCGTTCAAATAGAAGCAATATTAATAAAAACGAATAATAAAAATTCGTCGTTTTATGCTGTTTTACGCGTTAAAAACGCAGATTAAAGCTCAAAACGTGCTGTTTTGCTAAAATAAGCATTTTCAAGCATTTTAGATCGTTGAAATCGTTCAAAAAGACGCAATAAAAATAAAAAACGAATAATAAAAATTTCGTCGTTTTATGCTGTTTTACGCGTTAAAACGGAATAAAGCTCAAAACGTGCTGTTTTGCTAAAATAAGCATTTTCAAGCATTTTAGATCGTTGAAATCGTTCAAATAGACGCAATATTAATAAAACGAATAATAAAAATTTCTGTCGTTTTATGCTGTTTTACGCGTTAAAACGCAGATTAAAGCTCAAAACGTGCTGTTTTGCTAAAATAAGCATTTTCAAGCATTTTAGATCGTTGAAATCGTTCAAATAGAAGCAATATTAATAAAAACGAATAATAAAAATTCGTCGTTTTATGCTGTTTTACGCGTTAAACTGCAGATTAAAGCTCAAAACGTGCTGTTTTGCTAAAATAAGCATTTTCATGCATTTTAGATCGTTGAAATCGTTCAAATAGACGCAATATTAATAAAAACGAGTAATAAAAATTCGTCGTTTTTGCTTGTTTTACGCGTTAAAACGCTGATTAAAGCTCAAAACGTGCTGTTTTGCTAAAATAAGCATTTTCAAGCATTTTAGATCGTTGAAATCGTTCAAATAGACGCAAAATTAATAAAAACGAATAATAAAAATTCGTCGTTTTATGCTGTTTTACGCGCTAAAACGCAGATTAAAGCTCAAAACGTGCTGTTTTGCTAAAATAAGCATTTCAAGCATTTTAGATCGTTGAAATCGTTCAAATAGAAGCAATATTAATAAAAACGAATAATAAAAATTTCGTCGTTTTATGCTGTTTTACGCGTTAAAACGCAGATTAAAGCTCAAAACGTGCTGTTTTGCTAAAATAAGCATTTTCAAGCATTTTAGATCGTTGAAATCGTTTAAATAGAAGCATATTAATAAAAACAAATAATAAAAATTGTCATTTTTATGTGTTTTACGCGTTAAACGCAGATTAAAGCTCAAACGTGCTGTTTTATAAAATAAGCAATTTCAAGCATTTTAGATCGTTGAAACGTTCAAATAGACGCAATATTAATAAAAAAAGAATAATAAAATTTCGTCGTTTTATGTTGTTTACGCGTTAAAACGCAGATTAAAGCTCAAACGGCTGTTTTGCTAAAATAAGCATTTTCAAGCATTTAGATCGTTGAAATGTTCAAATAGACGCAATATTAATAAAAACGAATAATAAAAATCTGTCTTTTATGTTGTTTTACGCGTTAAAACGCAGATAAAGCTCAAAACGGCTGTTTGCTAAAATAAGCAT
>NW_027047525.1:0-14256 GCF_025399875.1 Dalotia coriaria
CGTAAAACAGCATAAAACGACGAATTTTTATTATTCGTTTTTATTATTTCTTCTATTTGAACGATTTCAACGATCTAAAAATGCTTGAAATGCTTTATTTAGCAAAACAGCACGTTTGAGCTTGAAAATCTGCGTTTAACGCGTAAAACGCTTGCTCAAAACGACGAAATTTTTTATTATTCGTTTTTTATTAATGTGCGTCTGTTGAACGATTTCAACGATCTAAAAATGCTTGAATATGATTATTTTAGCAACACAGCACGTTTGAGCTTAAATATGCGTTTTTAACGCGTAAACAACATAAAACGGTAATTTTTATTATTCGTTTTATTAATATTTCTTCTATTTGAACGATTTCAACGATCTAAAATGCTTGAAAATGCTTATTTTAGCAAAATAGCACGTTTTGAGCTTTAATCTGCGATTTAACGCGTAAAACAGCATAAAACGACAGATTTTTACTATTCGTTTTTATTAATATAGCTTCTATTTGAACGATTTCAACGTCTAAATGCTTGAAAGTACTTATTTTAGCAAACAGCACGTTTTGAGCTTTAATCTGCACGTTTTAACGCGTAAAACAACATAAAACAACAGAAATTTTATTATTCGTTTTTATTAATATTAAAATCTATTTGAACGATTTCAACGATCTAAAATGCTTGAAAATGATTATTTTAGCAAAAAAACAGCACGTTTTGGTAATCTGCGTTTTTAACGCGTAAAACAGCTATAAAACGACAATTTTTATTATTCGTTTTTATTATTATTGCTTCTATTTGAACGATTTCAACGATCTAAAATGCTTGAAAATGCTTATTTTTTGCAACACAGCCCTTTTGAGCTTAAATATGCGTTTTGGAAAACAGCATAAAAAAGACAATTTTTATTATTCGAAATTTAAAATTTCTTCTATTTGAACGGTTTCCCCGATCTAAAATGCTTGAAAAATGCTTATTTTAGCAAAACAGCACGTTTTTTGGGGAAAACTGCGTTTTAACGCAAAAAAACATAAAAACGACGGGTTTTTTTTTTTTCGTTTTTATTAATATTTGCTTCTATTTGAAGATTTCAACGATCTAAAAAGCTTGAAAATGCTTATTTTGAAAACAGGGACGTTTTTAAAACCAATCTGCGTTTTTTAAAGCGTAAAACCTTAAAAAAAACGACATTTTATTATTCGTTTTTTTTAATATTTGCGTCTATTTGAACGATTTCCCAAAGATCTAAAATGTTGAAAATGATTATTTTTTGCAAAAAAAAAGGCCCTTTTTAGCTTTAATCTGCGTTTTTTAAAAGGAAAACAAAATAAAAAGAAATTTTTTTTATTCGTTTTTTTTTTTGGGCCCCCCCTTTGAACGATTTCAACGATCAAAATGCTTGAAAAAGCTTATTTTAACAAAACAAAACCGTTTTTACTTTAAACTGCGTTTTAACCCTTTAAAAAAACATAAAAAAGACGAAATTTTTTTTTATTCGTTTTTTTAAATTTAAAATTGCCCTCTATTTTAACGATTTTAAGTTAAAACGAAAATGATTATTTTTGCAAAAACACGTTTTTAGCTTTAATTTTGTGTTTGAACGCGTAAAACAGCATAAAAAAGAAGAATTTTTTTTTTTTTCGTTTTTATTAAAGTGGCCCTTTTGAAAGATTTCAACGATCTAAAATGCTTGAAAATGCTTATTTTTTGCAAAACGGGACGTTTTTAGCTTTAATCCGCCCTTTTAACGCGTAAAAAAACATAAAACTACAAAATTTTTTTTTATTCGTTTTTTTTTAATATTTACTATTTGAAACAGATTCAACGATCTAAAATGCTTGAAAATCTTATTTTTTGCAAAAAAGCCCTTTTTTAGCTTTAATCTCCGTTTTAACCCTAAAAAACCATAAAAAAGACGAATTTTTTTTTTTTTTCGTTTTTTTTTAATATTGCTTCTATTTGAACGGGGTTTCCGGGGTCTAAAATGCTTGGGAAAAAGCTTATTTTAGCAAAACAGCCGTTTTTAGCTTCAATCTGCGTTTTAACCCTAAAACAGCATAAAAAAGGCGAAATTTTTATTATTCGTTTTTTATTAATATTTCGTCTATTTGAACGGTTTCAACGATGTAAAATGCTTGAATATGATTATTTTAGCAAAACAGCACGTTTGGGCTTTAATCTGCGTTTTAACGCGTAAAACAACAAAAACGAATTTTTTTTTATTCGTTTTTTTTAATATTTCTTTTTATTTGAAAGTTTCAACGATCTAAAAAAAGCGAAAATGCTTATTTTAGCAAAACAGCACGTTTTGAACTTTTTAAACCCGCGTTTTTAAAGCGTAAAACAACATAAAACGACGAAATTTTTTTTATTCGTTTTTATTAATATTGCGTCTATTTGAACGATTTTAAGGGTCTAAAATGCTTGAAAAATTTTTTTTAGCCAAAACAGCACGTTTTAAGGGTTTAATCTGGGGTTTTAACGCGTAAAACCTAAAACGACAATTTTTTTTTTTTCGTTTTTTTTTAATATTGCCCTCTATTTGAACATTTCCCTAAAAAGCTTGAAAATCTTATTTTTTGCAAAACAGCCCTTTTTAGCTTTAATCCCGTTTTTTAAAGCGTAAAAAAAGCATAAAAACAGAATTTTTTATTATTCGTTTTTATTTATTTCTTCTATTTGAACGGTTTCAACGATCTAAAATGCTTGAAAATGCTTATTTTAGCAAAACAGCACGTTTTTGGGGTTTTTAAACTGCGTTTTTAACGCGTAAAACAGCATAAAAAAGACGGGGTAACCCTTATTCGTTTTTTTTTTAATATTGCCCTCTATTTGAACGTTTCAACGATCTAAAATGCTTGAAAATGATTATTTTAGCAAAACAGCACGCTTTGAGGGTTTAATTTCGTTTTTGCGTAAACAACATAAAACGGCAAAATTTTTTTTATTCGTTTTTTTAAATTTAAAATTGCGTCTATTTGAACGATTTCAACGATCTAAAATGCTTGAAAATGATTATTTTTTGCAAAACCGATTTTTAGCTTTAATCTGCATTTTAACGCGTAAACAACATAAAAACGACGAAATTTTTTTATTATTCGTTTTTTTTTTTAATATTGCTTCTATTTGAACGGTTTTAACGATCTTCTTGAAAATGCATTTTAGCAAAAAAAGCACGTTTTGGGGGCTTTTAAACTGCGGTTTTTTAAAGCGTAAAACAGCATAAAAACGACAGGGTTTAAATTTTTCGTTTTTTTTAATTTGCCCTCTATTTTAACGATTTCAACGATCAAAAAGCTTGAAAATGATTATTTTTGCAAAACAGCCCTTTTTAGCTTTTAAATTTGTTTGGGCCCTAAAACAGGGAAAAACGACAATTTTTTTTTTTATTCGTTTTTTTTTAATATTGCTTCTATTTGAACGATTTCAACGATGTAAAATGTTTAAATGATTATTTTAGCAAAAAAAGCACGTTTTGAGCTTTTTAAACCGCGTTTTAACGGTAAAAAAAAGCATAAAAAAGACGAATTTTATTATTCGTTTTATTAATATTGCGTCTATTTGAACGATTTCCCCGATCTAAAATGCTTGAAAATGCTTATTTTAGCAAAACAGCACGTTTTTAGCTTTAATCTGGTTTTTAAAGCGTAAAACAGCATAAAAAAGCGTTTTTTTTATTCGTTTTTTTTTAATATTTCCTTTTGAACGATTTCAACGATCTAAAATGCTTTAAAATGCTTATTTTAGCAAAACAGCACGTTTTTAGCTTTAATCTGCGTTTTAACGCGTAAAAAAAGCAAAAAAAGACGAATTTTTATTATTCGTTTTTTTTTAATATTGCTTCTATTTGAACGATTTCAACGTCAAAACGAAAATGCTTATTTTAGCAAAACAGCCCTTTTTAGCTTTAATCTGCGTTTTAACGCGTAAAAACAACAAAAACAACGACATTTTTTTTTTCGTTTTTTTTAATATTGCGTCTTTTGAACGATTTCAACAAAAAGCTTTTGGTTATTTTAGCAAAAAACAGCCGTTTTTAGCAATCTGCGTTTTTAACGCGAAAACACATAAAACGACGAATTTTTATTATTCGTTTTATTTTTATTGCTTCTATTTGCGATTTCAACGATCTAAAATCTTGAAAAAAACTTATTTTAGCAAAACAGCCCTTTTTAGCTTTAATCTGCGTTTTCGCGTAAAAAAAATAAAAACACGAAATTTTTTTTATTCGTTTTTTTTTAATTTGCGTTTTTAAAAAATTTCCGTCTAAAATGCTTTAAAATGATTTTTTGCAAAAAACGTTTTGGCTTAATTTTGTTTGCGCGTAAACAGCAAAAAAAGAAATTTTTATTATTCGTTTTTTTTTAATTTCTTCTATTTGAACGATTTCAACGATCTAAAATGCTTGAAAATCTTATTTTAAAAACGCCGTTTTGAGCTTTAATCTGCGTTTTAACGCGTAAAACACATAAAACACAAAATTTTTATTTTCGTTTTTATTAATTTGCCCCTTTTTTAACGAAATTTAACGATCTAATATGCTTGAAAATGCTTATTTTAGCAAAACAGCACGTTTTGAGTTTTTAAACTGCGTTTTAACGCGTAAAAAACCCCTAAAACGCGAAATTTTTTTTTTCGTTTTTTAAAAGCTTCCATTTGAACGATTTCAACGATCAAAATGCTTGAAAAAGCTTATTTTAGCAAAACAGGGGGTTTAATCTGCGTTTTTAACGCGCGCATAAAAAAAGACGAAATTTTTTTTTTCGTTTTTTTTTAATATTGCTTCTTTTGAACGATTTCAAGATCGTTTGAAAATGATTATTTTAGCCGCCCTTTTGGCTTTAATCTGCGTTTTAACGCGTAAAAAACCATAAAAAAGCAAATTTTTATTATTCGTTTTTTTTAATATTGCGTCTTTTGAACGATTTCAACGTCAAAATTTTAATATGATTATTTTAGCAACACAGCCCTTTTGAGCTTAAATCTGCGTTTTAACGCGTAAACAGCTAAAAAAGACAATTTTTTTTGATTAATATTTTTTTTTTGAACAATTTCAACGTTAAAATGCGAAAAGTTTTTTTTCAAAAAAAGCACGTTTTGAGCTTTTTTCTTTTTAAAGCGTAAAACAGCATAAAACGACGATTTTTTTTTTCGTTTTTTTTAATATTGCTTCTATTTGCGTTTCAACGATCTAAAATGCTTGAAAATGCTTATTTTGAAAACAGCCGTTTTGAGCTTTAATCTGCGTTTTTAAAGCGTAAAAAGAAAAACGAAAATTTTTTTTATTCGTTTTTATTAAAATTTTCGTCTATTTGAACGATTTAACGTCAAAATGCTTAAAAGTTATTTTAGCAAAAAAACACGTTTGAGCTTTAATCTGCGTTTTAACCCTAAAAAAGCATAAAACGCAATTTTTTTTTATTCGTTTTTATTTTATTTGCTTCTATTTGAACGATTTCAACGATCTAAAAAGCGAAAAAAGTTATTTTTAAAAAAACACGTTTTGAGCTTTAACTGCGTTTTAACGCGTAAAACAGCATAAAAAGACGAAATTTTTATTATTCGTTTTTTTTTTAATATTGCGTCTATTTTAACGTTTCAACGATCTAAAATGCTTGAAAATGCTTATTTTATCAAAACAGCACGTTTTGAGCTTTAATCTGCGTTTTAACGCGTAAAACGCGTAAAACGACAATTTTTATTATTCGTTTTTTTTAATATTGCTTCTATTTGAACATTTCAACGATCTAAAATGCTGAAAATGCTTATTTTAGCAAAACAGCACGTTTTTAGCTTTAATCTGCGTTTTTAACGCAAAACACATAAAACTACAAAATTTTTATTATTCGCTTTTTTTAATATTGCTTCATTTGAACGAATTCAACGATCTAAATGCTCTGAAAATGCTTATTTTAGCAAAACAGCACGTTTTTAGCTTTCTGCGTTTAACGCGTAAAACAACAAAAAACGACGAAATTTTTATTATTCGTTTTTATTAAATTCCCATTTGAAACGTTTCAAAAGATCTAAAAAAAGCTTGAAAATGCTTATTTTTGGGAAAACAGCACGTTTTGAGCTTTAATCGCGTTTTAACTCGTAAAACAGCATAAAACGACAAATTTTTATTATTCGTTTTATTAATATTGCTTCTATTTGGGAAAGATTTCACGATCTAAAGTGCTTGAAAATGATATTTAGCAAAACAGCACGTTTTGAGCTTTAATCTGCGTTTTAACGCGTGAACAGCATAAAAACGACGAAATTTTATTATTGTTTTATTAATATTGCCCTCTATTTAACGATTTCAACGATCTAAAAATGCTAATATGATTATTTTAGCAACAAGACGTTTTTAATTAAATCTGCGTTTTAACGGTAAACAGCATAAAAAAGACGAATTTTTTATTATTCATTTTATTAATATTTCTTCATTTGAACGATTTCAACGATCTAAAATGCTTGAAAATGCTTATTTTAGCAAACAGCACGTTTGAGCTTTATCTGCGTTTTAACGCGTAAACAGCATAAAACGACGAATTTTATTATTCGTTTTTATTAATAGCTTTATTTGAACGATTTCAACGATCTAAAAAAGCTTGAAAATGCTTATTTTAGCAAAACAGAGTTTTGAGCTTTAATCTGCGTTTTTGCGTAAAACAGCATAAAACAACGAAAATTTTATTATTCGTTTTTATTAATATTGCGTCTATTTGAACGATTTCAACGATCTAAAATGCTTGAAAATGATTATTTTTAAAAAAACAGCACGTTTTGAGTTTTAATCTGCGTTTTAACGCGTAAAACAGCATAAAACGACGAATTTTATTATTCCCTTTTATTATTATTGCTTCTATTTGAACGATTTCAACGATCTAAATTGCTTGAAAATGCTTATTTTAGCAAAACAGCACGTTTTGAGCTTTAATCTGCGTTTTAACGCGTAAAACAGCATAAAACGAGAAATTTTATTATTCGTTTTATTAATATTGCGTCTATTTTAACGGGTTTCAACGATCTAAAATGCTTGAAAAATTATTTTAGAAAACAGCACGTTTTGAGCTTTAATCTGTGTTTGAACGCGTAAAACAGCATAAAAAAGACGAATTTTTTATTATTCGTTTTTATTAATATTGCTTCTATTTGAACGATTTCAACGATCTAAAATGCTCTTGAAAATGATTATTTAGCAAAACAGCACGTTTTGAGCTTTTAATCTGTGTTTGAACGCGTAAAACAGCATAAAACGACAATTTTAGTATTCGTTTTTTATTAATATTGCTCTATTTGAACGGAGATTTAACGATCTAAAATGCTTGAAAATGCTTATTTTAGCAAAACAGCACGTTTTGAGCTTTAATCTGCACGTTTTTAACGCGTAAAACAGCTTATAAAACTACAAAATTTTTTATTCGCTTTTTATTAATATTGCTTCTATTTGAACGGAATTCAACGATCTAAAATGCTTGAAAATGCTTATTTTAGCAAAACAGCACGTTTTGAGAGCTTTAATCTGCGTTTTTAACGCGTAAAACATATAAAACGACGAAATTTGCACATTATTCTTTTTTTATTAATATTGCTCCATTTGAACGATTTCAACGATCTAAAATGCTTGAAAATGCTTATTTTTAGCAAAACAGCACGTTTTGCGAGGCTTTAATCTGCGTTTTAACTCGTAAAACAGCATAAAACGACAGTGCACTTATTATTCGTTTTTATTAATATTGCTTCTATTTGAACGATTTCAACTTGATCTAAAGTGCTTGAAAATGGTTAATTTTAGCAAAACAGCACGTTTTGAGGCTTTAATCTGCGTTTAACGCGCGTGAAACAGCTTTATAAAACGACAGAATTTTTATTATTCGTTTTTATTAATATTGCGTCTATTTGAACGATTTCAACGATCTAAAATGCTTGAATATGATTATTTTAGCAACACAGCACGTTTTGAGCTTAAATCTGCGTTTTAACGCAACATAAAACGACGAGATTTTTATTATTCATTTTTATTAATATTTCTTCACTATTTGAACGATTTCAACGATCTAAAATGCTTGAAAATGCTTATTTTTAGCAAAACACAGCACGTTTTGAGCTTTAATCTGCGTTTTTAACGCGTAAAACAACATAAAAACGACGAATTTTTTATTATTCGTTTTTATTAATATTGCTTCTATTTGAACGATTTCAACGATCGTACTTTGAAAATGCTTATTTTTAGCAAAACAGCACGTTTTGAGCTTTTAATCTGCGTTTTTAACGCGTAAACAACTTTTATAAAAACAACGAAATTTTTTATTATTCGTTTTTTATTAATATTGCGTCTATTTGAACGATTTCAACGATCTAAAATGCTTGAAAATGATTATTTTAGCAAAAAACAGCACGTTTTGAGCTTTAATCTGCGTTTTAACGCGTAAAACGGCGCATAAAACGACGAATTTACGCATTATTCGTTTTTTATTATTATTGCTTCTATTTGAACGATTTCAACGATCTAAATTGCTTGAAAATGCTTATTTTAGCAAAACAGCGCGTTTTGAGCTTTTAATCTGCGTTTTTAACGCGTAAAACAGCATAAAAGGCAGGCGAGAATTTTTATTATTCGTTTTTATTAATATTGCGCGATATTTAACGATTTCAACGGTAAATGGCGAAAATGATTATTTAGCAAAACAGCACGTTTTGAGCTTTAGTAATCTGTGTTTGAACGCGTAAAACAGCATAAAACGACGAATTTTTTATTATTCGTTTTTTTATTAATATTGCTTCTATTTGAACGATTTCAACGATCTAAAATGTAGAAAATGCCGCACATTTTAACATAGCAAAACAATACGTTTTTGAGCTTTTAATCTGCGTTTTAACGCGTAAAACAGCATAAAAGCTACGGGAGAATTTTTTAGTATTCGTTTTTATTAATATTGCGTCTATTTGAACGATTTCAACGATCTAAAATGCTTGAAAGGCCGGTGGCTTTTAGCAAAACAGCACGTTTTGAGCTTTTAATCTACGTTTTAACGCGTAAAACAGCAAAACGACGAATTTTTATTATTCGTTTTTTTATTAATATTGCGTATTTGAACGATTTCAACGTCTAAAATGGCAAGAAAATGATTATTTTAGCAAAACAGCACGTTTTGAGCTTTAATCTGCACGTTTTAACGCGTAAAACAGCTTATAAAAACGACGAATTTTTATTATTCGTTTTTATTATATTGCTTCTATTTTGAACGATTTCAACGATCTAAAATGCTTGAAAATGCTTATTTTAGCAAAAACAGCACGATTTGAGCTTTTAATCTGCGTTTTAACGCGTAAAACAGCATAAAACGACGAAAATTTTATTATTCGTTTTTATTAATATTGCGTCTATTTGAACGATTTCAACGATCTAAAATGCTTGAAAATGATTATTTTAGCAAAACAGCACGTTTTTGAGGCTTTAATATGCGTTTTTAACGCATGCAAAACAACATAAAACGACGAATTTTTTATTATTCGTTTTTTTTTTGTTAATATTGCGCGTCTATTTGAACGATTTCAGCGATAAAAAATGCTTGAAAATGATTATTTTAGCAAAACAGCACGTTTTTGAGCTTTAATCCTGCGTTTTAACGCGTAAAACAGCCTAAAACGTCAGTGCGCATTTTCGTTTTTTTTATTAATATTGCGTCTATTTAGCGGACTATTTCAACGATCTAAGTGCTTGAAAATGATTATTTTAGCAGCAAAACAACTTTTACGTTTTGAAGGCTTTAATCTGCGTTTAACATGAAACCAGCATAAAACAGCAGAAATTTTTATTATTCGTTTTTATTAATATTGCTTCTATTTGAACGATTTCAACGATCTAAAATGCTTGAATATGATTATTTTAGCAAAACAGCACGTTTGAGGAAGGCTTTAATCTACGTTTTAACGCGTAAAACAACATAAAACTAAAATTTTTATTATTCGTTTTCATTAATGGCCTTCCTTTGAACGAATTCAACGATCTAAAATGCTTGAAAAATGCTTATTTAAGCAAAACAGCACGTTTGAGCTTTAATCTGCGTTTTAACGCGTAAAGAGCACCATAAAAACGACGAAATTTTTATTATTCGTTTTTATTAATATTACTTCCATTTTGAACGATTTCAACGATCTAAAATACTGCTTTGAAAATGCTTATTTTAGCAAAACAGCACGTTTGAGGAAGCTTTTAATCTGCGTTTTTAGCGTAAAACAGCATAAAAACGACGAAATTTTTATTACATTCGTTTTTTATTAATATTGCTTCCTATTTGAACGATTTCAACGTCTAGAGTGCTTGAAAATGATTATTTTCGCAAAACAGCACGTTTTTGGAAAATCCGCCGGAACAGCGTAAAACAGCATAAAACGACGAAATTTTATTATTCGTTTTTTATTAATATTGCGTCTATTTGAACGATTTCAACGATCTAAAATGCTTGAATATGATTTATTTTAGCAACACACAGCGTTTGAGCTTAAATCTGCGTTTTAACGCGTAAAACGCAGCATAAAACGACGAATTTTTATTATTCGTTTTTATTAATATTTCTTCTATTTGAACGATTTCAACGATCTAACAATGGCGAAAGGAAGTAGCATTTTGCTTAGCAAAACAGCGCGTTTTTTGAGCTTTTAATCTGCGTTTAACACAGCGTAAGGGCGCAGCATAAAAACACGAATTTTTATTATTCGTTTTTATTAATATTACTTCCTATTTGAACGATTTCCAACGATCTAAAATGCTTGAAAATGCCCATTTTAGCAGCAAAACAGCACGTTTTGAGCTTTAATCTGCGTTTTAACGTAAAAGAGCAACATAAAACAGCGAAATTTTTTATTATTCGTTTTTTTATTATGTGCACGTCTATTTGAACAGTTTCAACGATCTAAAATGCTTGAAATGATTATTTTAGCAAAAAACAGCACGTTTGGCTTTAATCTGGTTTTGCCCAACTTGCGTAAAACAGCTTATAAAAACGACGAATTTTTTATTATTCGTTTTTATTATTATTATTGCTTCTATTTGAACGATTTCAGCGATCTAAAATGCTTGAAAATGCTTATTTTAAGCAAAACAGCACGTTTTGAGCTTTAATCTGCGTTTTTAACGCGTAAAACAGCATAAAAACGACCGAAATTTTTATTATTCGTTTTTTTTTATTAATATTGCGTCTATTTTAACGATTTCAACGATCTAAAATGCTTGAAAAGAGAAATGATTATTTTTGCCAAAACAGCACGTTTTGAGCTTTTAATCTGTGTTTGAACGCGTAAAACAGCATAAAAAGCGACGAATTTTTATTATTCGTTTTTTATTAATATTGCTTCTATTGAACGATTTCAAAAGCTTGATCTAAAATGCTTGAAAAGTACTTATTTTAGCAAAACAGCACATTTTGAGCTTTGTCTGCGTTTTAACGCGTAAAACAACATAAAACTACAAAATTTTTATTATTCGTTTTTTTTTATTTATGGCCCGTCTATTTGAACGATTTCAACGATCTAAAATGCTTGAAAATGATTATTTTAGCAAAACAGCACGTTTTGAGCTTTAATCACCCGCGTTTTAACGTAAAACAGCATAAAAACGACGAATTTTTATTGTCGTTTTTATTAATATTGCGTCTATTTGAACAGTTTCAACGATCTAAAATGGCGAAATGATTATTTTAGCAAAACAGCACGTTTTGAGCTTTAATCTGCGTTTTAACGCGTAAAACATAAAAGGACGAATTTTTTATTATTCGTTTTATTATGTGCTTCTATTTGAACGATTTCAACGATCTAAATGCTTGAAAATGCTTATTTTTAGCAAAAACTGACACGTTTGAGCTTTAATCTGCGTTTTTAACGCGTAAAAACGGCAAAACGACAGAAAATTTTATTATTCGTTTTTTATTAATATTGCGTCTATTTGAACGATTTCAACGATCTAAAAATGCTTGAAAATGATTATTTTTTAGCAAAACAGCACGTTTGAGCTTTTAATATGCGTTTTAGCGCGTAAAACAGCATAAAACGACGAAATTTTTATTATTCGTTTTTTACATTAATATTGCGTCTATTTGAAAGACGATTTCAACGATCTAAAATGCTTGAATATGATTGTTTGGCAAACGGCACGTTTTGAGCTTTGTCTGCTGTTTTAGCAGCAAAACAGCATAAAAACGACGAATTTTTATTATTCGTTTTTTATTAATATTGCACGTCTATTTGAACGATTTCAACGATCTAAAATGCTTTGAAAATGGGTATTTTAGCAAAACAGCACGTTTTGAGCTTTTAATCTGCGTTTTTAACGCGTAAAACGAAAACCTAAAACGGCGAAATTTTTATTTTTCGTTTTTATTAATATTGCGTCTATTTGGACGATTTCAACGATCTAAAGTGCTTGAAAATGATTATTTTAGCAAAACAGCACGTTTGAGCTTTAATCTGCGTTTTAACGTAAAACGGCATAAAAACGACGAAATTTTTATTATTCGTTTTTTTATTAATATTTAGCTTCTATTTGAGCGATTTCAACGATCTAAAATGCTTGAATAGTTATTTTTAGCAAAACAGCACGTTTTGAGCTTTTTTAATCTGGGGTTTTAACGCGTAAAAAAAGCCTAAAACGACGAAATTTTTTTTTTATTCGTTTTTATTAATATTGCGTCTATTTGGACGATTTCAACGATCTAAAGTGCTTGAAAATGATTATTTTAGCAAAACAGCACGTTTTGAGCTTTAATCTGCGTTTTAACGCGTAAACAGCATAAAAACGACGAAATTTTTATTATTCGTTTTTATTAATATTGCGTCTATTTGAACGATTTCAACGATCTAAAAATGCTTGAAATGATTTTTTTAGCAAATAAGCAGTTTTGAGCTTAAATCTGGTTTTTAAAGCGTAAAACAGCATAAAAACGGGCGAATTTTTATTATTCGTTTTTATTAATATTTCTTCTATTTGGAACGATTTCAACGATCTAAAAAAGCTTGAAAATGCTTATTTAGCAAAACAGCACGTTTTGAGCTTTAATCTGCGTTTTAACGCGTAAAAACATAAAACAAAGAATTTTTATTATTCGTTTTATTTAAAATTGTTTATTTGAACGATTTCAACGATCTAAAAAAGCTTGAAAAATGCTTATTTTAGCAAAACAGCACGTTTTAGCTTTAATCTGCGTTTTAACGCGAAACAGTAAAAACAAGAAATTTTATTATTCGTTTTTATTAATATTGCGTCTATTTGAACATTCAACGATCTAAAATGCTTGAAATGATTATTTTGCAAAAAAGAAAAGTTTTGAGTTTTTTAAACTGCGTTTTAACGCTAAACAGCATAAAAACACGAATTTTATTATTTTTTTTTTATTATTGCTTCTTTTGAAAAGATTTCAACGATCTTAATGCTGAAAATGGGTTATTTTAGCAAAACAGCACGTTTTGAGTTTAATCTGCTTTTAACGCGTAAAACAGCATAAAAACGACGAAATTTTTTTTTCTTTTTATTAATTTGTTTTTTGGGGTTTCAACGATCTAAAATGCTTGAAAATGTTTTTAAAAACCTTTTGAGCTTTTTGCTTTTAAAAAAGGGGAAAAAAAAATTTTTTTTTTTATTAATTTCCTATTTAAACCCCGATTAAAAAAAATTAAAAAAAAAATTTTTGGTTTAAGCGAACCAAAAAAAAAAAAATTTTTTTTTTTTTTTTATTTATTGGCCTTTTTAAAGATTTAAGCAAAATGTTAAATTTTATTATTTTGCCGCCTTTTGGTTTAACGCGTTTTTTTCAAAAAACCCCAAAAAAAAGCGTTTTTATTTTTCGTTTTGCCATTTTCTCTATTTGAAAGAAAGCAAAAAATGGGTTAAAATTTTTTTTTTAGCAAAAACACGTTTTTTTAATTGGTTTTAATTTCCCCCCAAAAAAACCAAATTTTTATTTTTGTTTTTTTAAAATTTTCCAGACGTTTAAATTAAAATTAAAAGTTTTTTAAACAAAAGCCTTTTTTTTAATTCGTTTTTTAAAAAAAAACTAAAAGACAAAATTTAAATTTTTTTTTTTAAATTTTTTTGAAAGATTTAAGTTAAAAAAAACTTAAAGTTAACAAAACACATTTTATTAAATTGGTTTTTTTTTAAAAAAAAAAATAAAAAGGAAATTTTTTTTAATTGTTTTTAAAAATTTTTATTTGAAAAGGGGTTTAAGTTAAAATTTAAAAAATTTTTAAAAACAAATTTTTGGTTTTTTTTTTTGCTCATAAAAAAGGAAAA
>NW_027047526.1:0-14248 GCF_025399875.1 Dalotia coriaria
TTTCCAAAAAAAAGCATTTTGAAAAAGACTTTGGCTTTATTTTAACGAAAACAGCATAAAAACGAAAATTTATTATTCAGTTTTTTACTTATTCGTTTTAACGCGTTAACGATCTAAGAAGCTTGAAAATGCTTATTTTTTTCAAAACAGCACGTTTTGAGCTTTAATCCGTTTAACGCGTAAAAAGCATAAAACGACGATTTTTATTATTCGTTTTTTATTAATATTGCGTCTATTTGAACGATTTCAACGATCTAAAATGCTTGAAATGCTTATTTTAGCAAAACATCCGTTTTGAGCTTTAATCAGCGTTTTAACGCGTAAAAGCGCATAAAACGACAAAATTTTTATTATTCGTTTTATTAATATTGCGTCTATTTGAACGATTTCAACGATCTAAAATGCTTGAAATATTTTTTTGAAACAGCAACGTTTTGAGCTTTAATCTGCGTTTTAACGCGTAAAACAGCAAAAACGACGAATTTTATTATTGCGTTTTTATTAAAAATGCTATTTGAACGATTTCAACGATGTAAAATGCTTGAAAATGCTTATTTTAGCAAAACAGCCGTTTTGAGCATTAATCTGCGTTTTAACGCGTAAAACAGCATAAACGACGAATTTTTACTATTCGTTTTTTATTAATATTCCGTCTATTTGAACGATTTCAACGATCTAAAATGCTTTTAAAATGCTTATTTTACAAAACAGCACGTTTTGTTGCTTTAATCTGCCGTTTTAACGCGTAAAACAGCATAAAACGACGAATTTTTATTATTCGTTTTTTATTAACTTGCTTCTTATTTGAACGATTTCAACAATCTAAAATGCTTGAAAATGCTTAATTTTAGCAAAACAGCACGTTTGAGCTTTATTCTGCGTTTTAACGCGTAAAACAGCATAAAACGACGAAATTTTTATTATTCGTTTTTTATTAATATTGCGTCTATTTGAACATTTCAACGATCTAAAATGCTTGAAAATGCTTATTTTAGCAAAACAGCACATTTTGAGCTTTAATCTGCGTTTTAACACGTAAAACAGCATAAAAACGACAAATTTTTATTATTCGTTTTTATTAATGTTGCTTTATTTAAACGATTTCAACAATCTAAAATGCTTGAAAATGCTTATTTGTAGAAACAGCACGTTTTTAGCTTTTTAAACTGCGTTTTAACGCGTAAAACAGCATAAAACGACAAATTTTATTATTCGTTTTTATTCATATTGCTTCTATTTGAACGATTTCCAACGATCTAAAATGCTTGAAAATGCTTATTTTAGCAAAACATCCGTTTTGGCTTTAATCGCGTTTTAACGCGTAAAACAACATAAAACGACGAAATTTTTATTATTCGTTTTTAATAATATTGACGTCTATTTGAACGATTTCAACGATCTAAAATGCTTGAAAATGCTTATTTTAGCAAAACAGCACGTTTTGAGCTTAATCTGCGTTTAACGCGAAACAGCTAAAACGACGAATTTTTATTATTCGTTTTTATTAATATTGCTTCTATTTGAACGATTTCAACGATCTAAAATGCTTGAAAATGCTTATTTTAGCAAAACAGCACGTTTGAGCTTTATTCTGCGTTTTTAACGTAAAACAGCATTTAAAACGACGACATTTTATTATTCGTTTTTATTAATATTGCGTCTATTTGAACGATTTCAACGATCTAAAATTGCTTGAAAATGCTATTTTAGCAATACAGCACGTTTTGAGCTTTAATCTGCGTTTTAACGCGTAAACAGCATAAAATTACGAATTTATTATTATTCGTTTTTTATTAATATTTTCTATTTAAACGATTTCAACGATTAAATGCTTGAAAATGTAAATTTTAGCAAAACAGCACGTTTTGATTAATCTGCGTTTTAAACACTACAGCATAAAACGACAAATTTTATTATTTTTTTATTAAATGCGTCTATTTGAACGATTTCACGCGATCTAAAATGCTTAAAATGATTATTATTAAACAGCACATTTTGAGCTTTAATCTGCGTTTTAACGCGTAAACAGTATAAAATGACGAATTTTATTATTCGTTTTTATTAATATTGCTTTATTTAAACGATTTCAACGCTAAAATGCTTGAAAATGCTTATTTTAGCAAAACAGCACGTTTTGATTTAATCTGCGTTTTAACGCGTAAAAGCATAAAACGACGAAATTTTATATTCGTTTTTATTCATATTGCTTTATTTGGAACGATTTCAACGATCTAAAATGCTTGAAAATGCTTTTTTAGCAAAACAGCACGTTTTTAGCTTTTATTCTGCGTTTTAACGTAAAAGCATAAAAACGACGAATTTTTATTATTCGTTTTTATTAATATTGCGTCTATTTGAACGATTTCAACGATCTAAAATGCTTGAAAATCTTATTTTAGCTAAAACAGCACATTTGAGTTTAATCTGCGTTTTAACGCGTAAAACAGCATAAAACGACGAAATTTTTATTATTCGTTCTTTATTAATATTGCTTCTATTTAAACGATTTCAACAATCTAAATGCTTGAAAATGCTTATTTTAGCAAAACAGACGTTTTGAGCTTTAATCTGCGTTTTAACGCGTAAAAGCACATAAAAACGACAAATTTTATTATTCTGTTTTTATTCCAAATTTCTATTTGAACGATTTCAACGATCTAAATGCTTGAAAATGCTTATTTTAAAACATCACGTTTTGAGCTTTAATCGCGTTTTTTAACGCGTAAAACAGCATAAAAGACGAATTCTTTTTATTCGTTTTTAAAAAAATGTGCGTCTATTTGAACGATTTCAACGATCTAAATTTGAAAATGCTTATTTTAGCAAAAAGCACGTTTGAGCTTTTAATCTGCGTTTTAAGCGTAAAACAGCTATAAAACGACGAATTTTATTATTCGTTTTATTAATATTGCTTTTTATTTTTAACGATTTCAACGATCTAAAATGCTTGAAAATGCTTATGTTTTGCAAAACAGCACGTTTTGAGCTTTATTCTGCGTTTTAACGCGTAAACAGCATAAAAACGACGACATTTTTATTATTCGTTTTTATTAATATTGCGTCTATTTGAACGATTTCAACGATCTAAAATGCTTGAAAATGCTTATTTTAGCAATACAGCACGTTTTGAGCTTTAATCTGCGTTTTAACGCGTAAAACAGCATAAAATTACGAATTTATTATTATTCGTTTTTATTAATATTGCTTCTATTTAAACGATTTCAACGATCTAAAATGCTTGAAAATGCTAATTTTAGCAAAACAGCACGTTTTGAGCTTTAATCTGCGTTTTAACGCGTAAAACAGCATAAAACGACGAAATTTTTATTATTTGTTTTTATTAATATTGCGTCTATTTGAACGATTTTCAACGATCTAAAATGCTTAAAAATGATTATTATAGCAAAACAGCACATTTTGAGCTTTAATCTGCGTTTAACGCGTAAAACAGCATAAAATGACGAATTTTTATTATTCGTTTTTATTAATATTGCTTCTATTTAAACGATTTCAACAATCTAAAATGCTTGAAAATGCTTATTTTAGCAAAACAGCACGTTTTGAGCTTTAATCTGCGTTTTAACGCGTAAAACAGCATAAAACGCGAAATTTTTATTATTCGTTTTTATTCATATTGCTTCTATTTGAACGATTTCAACGATCTAAAATGCTTGAAAATGCTTATTTTAGCAAAACAGCACGTTTTGAGCTTTTAATCTGCGTTTTAACGCGTAAAACAGCATAAAACGACGAATTTTTTATTATTCGTTTTTATTAATATTGCGTCTATTTGAACGATTTCAACGATCTAAAATGCTTGAAAATGCTTATTTTAGCAAAACAGCACGTTTTGAGCTTTAATCTGCGTTTTAACGAGTAAAACAGCATAAAACGACGAATTTTTTATTATTCGTTTTTATTAATATTGCGTCTATCCCAAAGATCTAAAAAGCTTGAAAATGCTTATTTTAGCAAAAAAAAGCAATTTTTTTTGGTTTTTCTGCGTTTTAACGCGTAAAACAGCATAAAAAAAAGACCAATTTTTATTATTCGTTTTTATTAATATTGCTTCTATTTGAACGATTTCAACATTTTAAAAAAGCCGAAAAAAGCTTTTTTTTTAAAAAAAGCACGTTTTGAGTTTTATTCTGCGTTTTAACGCGTAAACGAAAAACGACGGGAAATTTTTTTTAAACGTTTTTTAAATTTCGCCCATTTGAACGGGTTTCAACGATCTAAAAAAGCTTGAAAATGCTTTTTTTTTAAACAAAACAGCACGTTTTTAGCTTTCAATCTGCGTTTTAACGGGGAAAAAAGCATAAAAAAGAAGAATTTTTTTTTATTCGGTTTTTATTAATATTGTTTCTATTTAAAAAGATTTCAAAAGATATAAAAAAGCTTGAAAAAAGCTTATTTTAGCAAAACAGCATTTTTGAGTTTTAATCTGCGTTTAACGCGCGTGATAAAAACGACGAAATTTTTAATTTTTCGTTTTTTTTAATATTGCCAGAACGATTTCAAGACCCCCGGGGTTGAAAATGCTTTTTAAAAAAAAGAAAGTTTTGGGGCTTTAATCTGGGGTTTTAACCCCGTAAAAACACAAAAAAACGACGAAATTTTTATTATTCCCTTTTTTTTAATATTGCGCTAGGGAAAGATTTCAACGGGTCTAAAATGCTTGGGAAAAAGCTTTTTTTTAAAACAAAACAGCACCCTTTTGTTTAATCTGCGTTTTTTCGCGAAAACAGCATAAAAAACGACGAAATTTTTTTACGGTTTTTTAAAAATTTTTGCTTCTATTTGAACGATTTCAACGATCTAAAATGCGTGAAAAAAGCTTATTTTAGCAAAACAGCACGTTTTGAGCTTTAATCTGCGTTTTTTTGGAAAAAAGCATAAAACGACAAATTTTTTTTTATTCGTTTTTTTTTAATATTGCGTCTATTTGGGAAAGGGGTTTCAAAAGATTTAAAAAGCTTTTAAAATGCTAATTTTTGCAAAACAGCACGTTTTGAGTTTTAATCAGCGTTTTTAAAGCGTAAAACTGCAAAAAACGACAAAATTTTTTTTATTCGTTTTATTAATATTGCGTCTATTTGAACGATTTCAACGATATAAAAAAGCTTTGAAAATGCTTATTTTAGCAAAACATCACGTTTTGAGTTTTAATCAGCGTTTTTAAAGCGTAAAACAGCAAAAACTACGAAATTTTTATTATTCGTTTTTATTAATATTGCGTCATTTGAACGATTTCAACGATCTAAAATGCTTGAAAATGCTTATTTTAGCAAAACAGCACGTTTTTAGTTTAATCTGCGTTTTAACGCGTAAACAGCATAAAACGACGATTTTATTATTCGTTTTTATTAATATTGCTTCTATTTGAACGATTTCAACGATCTAAAATGCTTGAAAATGCTTATTTTAGCAAAACAGCACGTTTTGAGCTTTAATCTGCGTTTTAACGCGTAAAACAGCATAAAACGACGAATTTTTTTTTATTCGTTTTTTATTAATATTGCGTCTATTTGAACGATTTCAACGATCAAAATGCTTGAAAATACTTATTTTAGCAAAACAGCACGTTTTGAGCTTTAATCTGCGTTTTAACGCGTAAAAAAGCATAAAAACGACGAATTTTTATTATTCGTTTTTTATTAATATTGTTCTATTTGAACGATTTCAACGATCTAAAAAGCTTGAAAATGCTTATTTTAGCAAAACAGCACGTTTTGAGCTTTATTCTGCGTTTTAACGCGTAAAACAGCATAAAAAAGACGAAATTTTTATTATTGTTTTTATTAATATTGCGTCCATTTGAACGATTTCAACAATCTAAAATGCTTGAAAATGCTTATTTTAGCAAAACAGCACGTTTTTAGCTTTTAATCTGCGTTTTAACGCGTAAAACAGCATAAAAAAGACGAATTTTTTATTATTCGTTTTTATTAATATTGTTTCTATTTAAACGATTTCAACGATCTAAAATGCTTGAAAATGCTTATTTTAGCAAAACAGCACGTTTTTAGCTTTAATCTGCGTTTTAACCCTAAACAGCATAAAACGACGAAATTTTTATTATTCGTTTTATTCATATTGCTTCTATTTGAACGATTTCAACGATCTAAAATGCTTGAAAATGCTTATTTTTGCAAACAGCACGTTTTGAGCTTTAATCTGCGTTTTAACGCGTAAACAGCATAAAAAAGACGAATTTTTATTATTCGTTTTTATTAAATTGCGTCTATTTGAACGATTTCAACGATCTAAAAAAGCTTGAAAATGCTTATTTTAGCAAAACATCACGTTTTGAGCTTTAATCAGCGTTTTAACGCGTAAAACACATAAAAAAGACAAAATTTTTATTATTCGTTTTAATATTGCGTCTATTTGAACGATTTCCCCGATCTAAAGCTGAAAATGCTTATTTTAGCAAAACAGCACGTTTTGAGCTTTAATCTGCGTTTTAACGCGTAAAACAGCATAAAACGACGAATTTTTATTATTCGTTTTTATTAATATTGCTTCTATTTGAACGATTTCAACGATGTAAAATCTTGAAAATGCTTATTTTAGCAAAAACAGACGTTTTGAGCTTTTAATCTGCGTTTTAACGCGTAAAACAGCATAAAAAAGACGAATTTTTCTATTCGTTTTTATTTATTCCGTCTATTTGAACGATTTCAACGATCTAAAATGCTTGAAAATGCTTATTTTAGCAAAACAGCACGTTTTGTGCTTTAATCTGCGTTTAACCCCCGTAAAACAGCATAAAAACGACGAATTTTTTATTATTCGTTTTTTTTAACATTGCTTCTATTTGAACGATTTCAACAATCTAAAAAAGCTTGAAAATGCTTATTTTAGCAAAACAGCACGTTTTGAGCTTTATTCTGCTGTTTTAACGCGTAAAACAGCATAAAACGACGACATTTTTATTATTCGTTTTATTAATATTGCGTCTATTTGAACAATTCCAACGATCTAAAATGTAGAAAATGCTTATTTTAGCAATACAGCACGTTTTGAGCTTTAATCTGCACGTTTTTAACGCGTAAAACAGCATAAAATTACGTTATTATTGTTCGTTTTTTCAGTAATATTGCTTCTATTTAAACGATTTCAGCGCGATCTAAAATGCTTGAAAATACTAATTTTAGCAAAACAGCACGTTTGAGCTTTAATCTGCGTTTTAACGCGTAAAACAGCATAAAACGACAAAGAAATTTTATTATTTGTTTTTACGCATTAATATTGCGTCTATTTGAACGCGGTTCCAGCGATCTAAATGCTTAAAATGATTATTTTTAGCAAAACAGCATTTTGAGCTTTAATCTGCGTTTTTAACGCGTAAAACAGCATAAAATGACGAATTTTTATTATTCGTTTTTATTAATATTGCTTCTATTTAAAGCGATTTCAACAATCCTAAAATGCTTGAAAATGCTTATTTTGAAACGGCACGTTTTGAGCTTTAATCTGCGTTTAACGCGTAAACAGCATAAAACGACGAAATTTTATTATTCGTTTTTTATTCATATTGCTTCTATTTGAACGTTTCAACGATCTAAAATGCTTGAAAATGCTTGGTACAGCAAAACAGCACGTTTGAGCTTTAATCTGCGTTTTAACGCGTAAACAGCTTAAAAACGACGAATTTTTATTATTCGTTTTTTATTAATATTGCGTCTATTTGAACGATTTCAGCGATATAAAATGCTTGAAATGCTTATTTTAGCAAAACATCCCGCGTTTTGAGCTTTAATCAGCGTTTTAACGCGTAAAACAGCATAAAACGACGAAATTTTTATTATTCGTTTTTGCAGTAATATTGCGTCTATTTGAACGATTTCAACGTCTAAAATGCTTGAAAATGCTTATTTTAGCAAAACAGCACGTTTTGAGCGCAATGCGTTTTCAACGCGTAAAACAGCATAAAACGTGAATTTTTGCATTATTCGTTTTTTATCAATATTGCTTGTTTGAACGATTTCAGCGATCTAAAATGCTTGAAAATGTTTATTTTTAGCAAAACAGCACGTTTTGAGCTTTAATCTGCGTTTTAACGCGTAAAACAGCATAAAATGGCAGAAATTTTTATTATTCGTTTTTATTAATATTGCGTCTATTTAGACGATTTCAACGATCTAAAATGCTTGAAAATGCTTATTTTAGCAAAACAGCGCGATTTTGAGCTTTTAATCTGCGTTTTAACGCGTAAAAACAACATAAAACGACGAATTTTTTATTATTCGTTTTTTTTATTAATATTACGTCCTATTTGAACGATTTCAACGATCTAAAATGCTTGAAAATGCTTATTTTAGCAAAAGAGCACGTTTTGAGCTTTTAATCTGCGTTTTTAACGCGTAAAACAGCATAAAACGACGAATTTTATTATTCGTTTTTATTAATATTGCTTCTATTTGAAGACGATTTCAACGATCTAAAATGCTTGAAAATGCTTATTTTAGCAAAACAGCACGTTTTGACCTTTATTCTGCTTTTAACGCGTAAAACAGCATAAAACGACGAGAATTTTTATTATTCGTTTTTATTAATATTGCGTCTATTTGAACCCCGATTTCAGCGACCTAAAATCTTTAGAAAATGTTTGCTTTGGCAAAACGGCACGTTTTGAGCTTTTAATCTGCGTTTTAACGCGTAAAACAGCATAAAACGACGAATTTTTACTATTCGTTTTTATTAATATTGCGTCTGTTGAACGATTTCAACTATCTAAAATGGCAGCGAAAATGCTTATTTTAGCAAAACGGCACGTTTTGAGCTTTAATCTGCGTTTTAACGCGTAAAACCAGCATAAAACGACGAATTTTTTATTATTCGTTTTTTTTATTAATATTGCTTCTATTTGAACGATTTCAACGTCTAAAATGCTTGAAATGCTTATTTAGCAGCAAAACAGCACGTTTGCGGAGCTTTTATTCGCACGTTTTAACGCGTAAAGCAACATAAAACACGACGAAATTTTTATTATTCGTTTTTTATTAATATTGCGTCTATTTGAACGATTTCCAGCGATCTAAAATGCTTGAAAATGCTTATTTTAGCAAAAACAGCACGTTTTTGAGCTTTTAATCTGCGTTTTAACGCGTAAAACGGCAAAATGGCGAAATTTTTATTATTCGTTTTATTAATATTGCGTCTGTTGAACGATTTTCAGCGATCTAAAAATGCTTGAAAATGCTTATTTAGCAAAACAGCACGTTTGAGCTTTAATCTGCGTTTTAACGCGTAAAACAGCATAAAGGCTTGACGAATTTTTTATTATTCGTTTTTTATTAATATTGCTTCTATTTGAACGATTTCAGCAATCTAAAATGCTTGAAAATGCTTATTTTAGCAAAACAGCACGTTTTGAGCTTTATTCTGCGTTTTAACGTAAAACAACATAAAACGACGAAATTTTTATTATTCGTTTTTTTTATTCGTATTGCGTCTATTTGAACGATTTCAACGATCTAAAATGTTTGAAAATGCTTATTTTAGCAAAACAGCAGCACGTTTTTTGAGCTTTAATCTGCGTTTGGCGTAAAACAGCATAAAACGACGAGGGAATTTTTATTATTCGTTTTCACAATAATATTTAGCCTACTATTTTAAGAAGCGATTTCAGCGATCACAAAATGCTTGAAAGTAAGCATTTTAGCAGCAAAACAGCACGTTTTGAGCTTTTAATCTGCGTTTTAACGCGTAAAACAGCATAAAAACGACAAATTTTTTATTATTTGTTTTATTCATAGTAGCTTCTATTTGAACGATTTCAGCGATCTAAAATGCTTGAAAATGCTTATTTTTAGCAGCAAAACAGCGCGTTTTGAGCTTTTAATCAGCGTTTTTAGCGCGCCAAAGGCAACATAAAACGACGAATTTTTTTATTATTCGTTTTTATTAATATTGCGTCCTATTTGAACGATTTCAACGATATAAATGCTTGAAAATGCTTGGTACAGCAAAACATCACGTTTGGAAGGCTTTAAAGCAGCGTTTTTAACGCGTAAAACAACGCCAAAACGACGAAATTTTTATTATTCGTTTTTTATTAGTAATTGCGTCTATTTGAACGATTTCGACGATCTAAAATGGCGAAAATTCTTGTTTTAGCAAAACAGCACGTTTTTGGCGAGCTTTTAATCTGCGTTTAACGCGTAAAACGAGCATAAAACGACGAATTTTTATTATTCATTTTATTAATATTGCTTCTATTTGAGCGATTTCCAGCGATCTAAAATGCTTGAAAATGCCCATTTTAGCAAACAGCACGTTTTGAGCTTTAATCTGCGTTTTAACGCGTAAAACAGCATAAACGACGGGTACATTATTCGTTTTTGATTAATATTGCACGTCTATTTGAACGATTTCCAGCGATCACAAAATGCTTGAAAATGCTTTATTTTTGTATAAAACAGCACGTTTTTGAGCTTTTAATCTGCGTTTTTAACGCGTAAAACAGCATAAAACGACGAATTTTTATTATTCGTTTTTGGTAATATTGCGTCTATTTGAACGATTTCAACGATCTAAAATGCCGAAAATGCTTATTTTAGCAAAACAGCACGTTTTGAGCTTTATTCTCCGTTTTAGCGCGTAAAACAGCATAAAACGACGAAATTTTTATTATTCGTTTTTTATTAATATTGCGCGTCTATTTGAACGATTTCAACGATCTAAAGGCGAAATGCTTAATTTAGCAAAACGCAGCGTGGTGAGCTTTGTCTGCGTTTAACGCGTAAAACAGCATAAAAACGACGAAATTTTTTATTATTCGTTTTATTAATATTGCGCTATTTTGAACGATTTCAGCGATCTAAAATGCTTGAAAATGCTTATTTAGCAAAACAGCGTTTTGAGCTTTAATCTGCGTTTAACGCTTAAAACAGCATAAAACGACGGGAATTTTATTATTCGTTTTATTAATATTAGCTCTATTTGAACGATTTCAGCTTGATCTAAAATGCTTGAAAATGCTTATTTTACAGCAAAACAGCACGTTTTGAGCTTAATCATTTTAACTTGCGTAAAAGAACAACATAAAAACGACAAATTTTTATTATTCGTTTTTATTAATGTGCGTCTATTTGAACGATTTCAACGATCCTAAATGCTTGAAAATGCTAATTTGTAGCAAAACAGCACGTTTTGAGCTTTAATCAACGTTTAACGCGTAAAACAGCTTAAAACGACAGGAATTTTTTATTATTCGTTTTTATTAATATTGCGTCTGTTGAACGATTTCAGCCATCTAAAATGCTTGAAAATGCTTGTACATAAAACAGCACACGTTTGAGCTTTAATCTGCGCGTTTTAACGCGTAAAAACAGCATAAAACTATTGAATTTTTATTATTCGTTTTTATTAATATTACTTCTATTTGAACGATTTCAACGGTCTAAAATGCTTGAAAATGCTTATTTTAGCAAAACAGGACGTTTTGAGCTTTATTCTTTTAACGCGTAAAAACAGCATAAAACGACGAAATTTTTTATTATTCGTTTTAGTAATATTTTGCGTCTATTTGAACGATTTCAACGATCTCTAAAATGCTTGAAATGCTTATTTTAGCGAGCAGCACGTTTGAGCTTTAATCTGCGCGTTTTAACGCGTAAAACAACATAAAACGACAAAATTTTTATTATTCGTTTTTTATTCATGGCCCGAAAGCTTCTATTTGAACGATTTCAACAATCTACGTGCCCGAAAATGCTTATTTTAGCAAAACAGCACGTTTGAGCTTTAATCTGCGTTTAACGCGTAAAACAACGCAAAACGAGCAGATTTTTTATTATTCGTTTTTTATTATTAATATTGCGTCTATATTTGGAACTGATTTTCAACTGATCTAAAATGCTTGAAAATGCCTATTTTAGCAAAACAGCGCATTTGAGCTTTAATCCTGCGTTTTAACGCGTAAAACAGCATAAAAACGACGAAATTTGTAATATTGTTTTTATTCATATTTGGCTTCTATTTGAACGATTTCAGCAATCAAAATGCTTGAAAATGCTTATTTTTATAAAACAGCACGTTTGACTTTAATCTGCGTTTTAACGCGTAAAACAACATAAAAACGACGAAATTTTTTTATTATTCGTTTTTTTATTCATGGCCAACTTCTATTTAGACGTTTCAACGATCTAAAATGGCAGAAAATGCTTATTTTAGCAAAACAGCACGTTTTGAGCTTTAATCTACGTTTTAACGCGTAAAACAGCATAAAACGACGAATTTTTATTATTCGTTTTTTTATTAATATTGCGTCTATTTGAACGATTTCAACGATCTAAAATGCTTGAAAATGCTTATTTTAGCAAAACAGCACGTTTTGAGCTTTATTCTGCTTTTAACGCGTAAAACAGCATAAAACGACGAAATTTTTATTATTCGTTTTTATTAATATTGCGTCTTTTGAACGATTTCAACGATCTAAAATGCTTGAAAATGCTTATTTTAGCAAAACAGCACGTTTTGAGCTTTAATCTGCGTTTTAACGCGTAAAAGAGCATAAAACGACGAAATTTTTATTATTCGTTTTTTATTCATATTGCTTCTATTTGAACGATTTCAACAATCTAAAATGCTTGAAAATGCTTATTTTAGCAAAACAGCACGTTTTGAGCTTTAATCTGCGTTTTAACGCGTAAAACAGCATAAAACGACGAATTTTTATTATTCGTTTTTATTAATATTGCGTCTATTTGAACGATTTCAACGATCTAAAATGCTTGAAAATGCCTATTTTAGCAAAACAGCACGTTTTGAGCTTTTTAAACTGCGTTTAACGCGTAAAACAGCATAAAAACGACGAAATTTGAATATTCGTTTTTATTCATATTGCTTCTATTTGAACGATTTCAACAATCTAAAATGCTTGAAAATGCTTATTTTAGCAAAACAGCACGTTTTGAGCTTTTTAAACTGCGTTTAACGCGTAAAACAGCATAAAACGTCGAAATTTTTATTATTCGTTTTTATTCATATTTCTTCTATTTGAACGTTCAACGATCAAAATGCTTGAAAATGCTTATTTTAGCAAAAACAGCCGTTTTGAGCTTTTTAAACTGCGTTTTAACGCGTAAAAAAGCATAAAAACGACGAATTTTTTATTATTCGTTTTTTTTTAATATTGCGTCTATTTGAACGGGTTTCAACGATCTAAAATGCTTGAAAATGCTTATTTTTTGCAAAAAAAGCACGTTTTGAGCTTTAATCTGCGTTTTAACGCGTAAAACAGCATAAAAACGACGAATTTTTTATTATTCGTTTTTATTAATATTGCTTCTATTTGAACGTTTCAACGATCTAAAATTCTTGAAAATGCTTATTTTAGCAAAACAACGCGTTTTGAGCTTTATTCTGCGTTTTAACGCGTAAAACAGCATAAAACGACGAAATTTTATTATTCGTTTTTATTAATATTGCCTCTATTTGAACGTTTCAACGATCTAAAATGCTTGAAAATGCTTATTTTAGCAAAACAGCACGTTTTGAGCTTTAATCTGCGTTTTAACGCGTAAAACAGCATAAAACGACGGATTTTTTTTTATTCGTTTTTATTAATATTGCTTCTATTTGAACGATTTCAACGATCTAAAATGCTTGAAAATGCTTATTTTAGCAAAACAGCACGTTTTGAGCTTTTATTCTGCGTTTTAACGCGTAAAACAGCATAAAAACGACGAAATTTTATTATTCGTTTTTATTAATATTGTCCATTTGAACGATTTCAACGATCTAAAATGCTTGAAAATGCTTATTTTAGCAAAACAGCACGTTTTGACCTTTAATCTGCGTTTTAACGCGTAAAACAGCATAAAAATGACGAATTTTATTATTCGTTTTTATTAATATTGCTTCTATTTAACATTTCAACGATCAAAATGCGAAAATGCTTATTTTAGCAAAACAGCACGTTTTTAGCTTTAATCTGCGTTTTAACGCGTAAAACAGCATAAAACGACGAAATTTTATTATTCGTTTTTATTCATATTGTTTCTTTGAACGATTTCAACGATCTAAAATGCTTGAAAATGCTTATTTTAGCAAAACAGCACGTTTGAGCTTTAATCTGCGTTTTAACGCGTAAAACAGCATAAAAAAGACGAATTTTTATTCGTTTTTTTTAATATTGCGCTTTTGAACGTTTCACGTCAAAATGCTTGAAATCTTTTTGCAAAACATCCCTTTTGAACTTTTAAACAGGTTTTAACGCGCAAAACATCATAAAAAA
>NW_027047527.1:0-14243 GCF_025399875.1 Dalotia coriaria
GTTAAATTTAAAAACGCAATATTATAAAAACGAATAATAAAATTCGCGTTTTTTGCGTTTTACCGTTAAACGCAGATTAAAAAAACGTGTGGTTTTGCTAAAAAACATTTTCAAGCATTTTGGGTCGTTGAAATCGTTCAAATAGAAGCAAATTAATAAAACGAATAATAAAAATTCGTTTTTTTATGCTGTTTACGCGTTAAAACGCAGATTAAAAGCTCAAAACGCTCGTTTTGCTAAAATAATCATTTTCAAGCATTTTAGATCGTTGAAATCGTTCAAATAGACGCAATATTAATAAAAACGAATAATAAAAATTTCATCGTTTTATGCTGTTTTACCGTTAAAACGCAGATTAAAGCTCAAAACGTGCTGTTTTGCTAAAATAAGCATTTTCAAGCATTTTGATCGTTGAAATCGTTCAAATAGAAGCAATATTAATAAAAACGAATAATAAAAATTCGTCGTTTTTATGCTGTTTTACGCGTTAAAACGCAGATTAAAGCTCAAAACGTGCTGTTTTGCTAAAATAATCATTTTCAAGCATTTTAGATCGTTGAAATCGTTCAAATAGACGCAATATTAATAAAAACGAATAATAAAAATTTCTCGTTTTATGCTGTTTTACGCGTTAAAACGCAGATTAAAGCTCAAAAGGTGCTGTTTTGCTAAAATAAGCATTTTCAAGCATTTTATATCGTTGAAATCGTTCAAATAGAAGCAATATTAATAAAAACGAATAATAAAAATTCGTCGTTTTATGCTGTTTTACGCGTTAAAACGCAGATTAAAGCTCAAAACGTGCTGTTTTGCTAAAATAATCATTTTCAAGCATTTTAGATGTTGAAATCGTTCAAATAGAGCAATATTAATAAAAACGAATAATAAAAATTCGTCGTTTTATGCTGTTTTACGCGTTAAAACGCAGATTAAAGCTCAAAACGGCTGTTTTGCTAAAATAAGCATTTTCAAGCATTTTAGATCGTGAAATCGTTCAAATAGAAGCAATATTAATAAAAACGAATAATAAAAAATTCGTCGTTTTTATGCTGTTTTACGCGTTAAAACGCAGATTAAAGCTCAAAACGTGCTGTTTTGCTAAAATAACATTTTCAAGCATTTTAGATCGTTGAAATCGTTAAATAAAGCAATATTAATAAAAACGAATAATAAAAATTTCGCGTTTAATGCTGTTTAACGCTCAAAACGCAGTTTAAACTCAAAACGTGCTATTTTGCTAAAATTCAAATCAAGCATTTAGATCGTTGAAAACGTATCAAATAGACGAATATTTTTAAAAAACAAATAATAAAATTTCGTCGTTTTATGCTGTTTTACGCGTTAAAACGCAGATTAAGCTAAAGGTGCTGTTTTGCTAAAATAAGCATTTCAAGCATTTTAAATCGTTGAAATCGTTCAAAAAGCATTTAATAAAAACGAATAATAAAAATTCGATGATTTTAATGTGTTTTCGTTAAAACGCAGATTTCAAGCTTAAATGCTGTTTTCTAAAATAATAATTTTCATAAAGCATTTTAGATTTAAAATTCGCGTTTCAAATAGACGCGAATATTAATAAAACGGCAATAATAAAAATCTGTCTTTTAGCATTTTTACGCGTTAAACGTAATCGTTAAATAAAAGTATTATTAGATAAAAAAGCATTTTAAGCATTTTAGATCGCGTAAAATCGTTCAAATTAAAGCATATAATTAAAAAAATAAAAAAAATTCAGTTTTTATGCTGTTTTACCGTTAAAAACGCAGATTAAATCTCAAAACGTGCTGTTTCTAAAAATTAATCATTTTCAAGCATTTTAGATCAGTTGAAATGTTCAAATAGAAGCAATATTAATAAAAACGAATAATAAAAATTTCGTCGTTAAATGTTAAATGTGTTTACAGTTAAAACGCAGATTAAAACTCTAAAACGACTGTTTTCTTAAAGATTTTCAAAGCATTTTAGATCGTTGAAATCGTTCAAATAGAATCATTTAAAAATAGAATAAAAGTAATGTCGTTTATGTATATACGAGTTAAAACGCGATTAAAGCTCAAAAGCGTTGGTTAGCCAAAATAATCATTTTCAAAGCATTTTAGATCGTTGAAATCGTTAAATAACGCAATATAATAAAAACGAATAAAAAAATTTGTCGTTTTATGTTGTTTTACGCGTTAAAACGCAGATTAAAAGCTCAAAACGTGCTGTTTTAAAATAAGCATTTTCAAGCATTTTAGATCGTTGAAATCGTTCAAATAGAAGCAATATTAATAAAAAACGAAAAATAAAAATTCTCGTTTTTATGCTGTTTTACGCGTTAAAACGCGATTAAAACCAAAACGTGCTGTTTTGCTAAAATAATCATTTTCAAACATTTTAGATCGTTGAAATGTTAAATAGACGCAATATTAATAAAAACAAATAATAAAAATTTCGTCGTTTTATGCTGTTACGCGTTAAAAACGCAGATTAAAGCTCAAAACGTGTGTTTTGTTAAAAAAACATTTTCAACATTTTAGATCGTTCAAATCGTTAAAAAGCAAAAATTAATAAAAAAGAATAATAAAAATTTTCGTTTTTGCGTTTACGCGTTAAAAGCATATTAAAGCTCTAACGTCTGTTTCGCTTTAAAAAAATCATTTTCAAGCATTTTAGATCGGAAATCGTTCAAATAGACGCAATATTAATAAAAACGAATAATAAAAATTTCGTCCGTTTTTTTGCGTTTTACGCGTTAAACGCAGATTAAATAAAACGTGCTGCTTTCTAAAAAAGCATTTCAAAACATTTTAGATCGTTGAAATCGTTAAATAGAAGCAAATTAATAAAAAAGAATAATAAAAAATTGTCGTTTTTTTGCTGTTTTTCGCTGTAAAATTTCAATTGCCAAAACGTCGTTTTGCTAAAATAATCATTTTCAGCATTTTGACGTTGAAAAACGTTCAAATAGGCGCAATATTAATAAAAAAAAAATAATAAATTTTGCGTTTTATGTTGTTTACCCTTAAAACGCAGATTAAAGCTCAAAACGTGCTGTTTGCCAAAATAATCATTTTCAAGCATTTTGTATCGTTGAAATCGTTCAAATAGACGCAATATTAATAAAACGAACAAAAATTTTGTCTTTTATGCTGTTTTACGCGTTATAACGTGATTAAAAGCTCAAAACGTGCTGTTTCTAAAAATGCATTTTCAAGCATTTTAGATCGTTGAAATCGTTCAAATAGAAGCATATTAATAAAAACGAATAATAAAAATTGTCGTTTATGCTGTTTTACGCGTTAAAACGCAGATTAAAACTCAAAGTGCTGTTTTGCTAAAATAATCATTTTCAAGCATTTTAGATCGTTGAAATCGTTCAAATAGACGGAATATTAATAAAACGAATAATAAAAATAATAAATCCGTTTTTATGCTGTTTTACGCGATTAAAACGCAGATTAAAGCTCAAAACAGGCTGTTTTGCTAAAAGCATTTTCAAGCATTTTAGATCATTTGAAATCGTTCAAATAAAGCTTAATATTAATAAAAACGAATAATAAAAATTCGTCGATTTTTATATATTTTACGCGTTAAAACGCAGATTAAAGCTCAAAACGTGCTGTTTTGCCAAAATGAAAATCATTTTAAGCATTTTTTGAATCGTTGGAAATCGTTCAAAATAGACGCAATATTAATAAAAACGAATAATAAAAATTTCGTCGTTTTTATGTACTGTTTTACGCGTTAAAACGCAGATTAAAGCTCAAAGCATTGCTGTTTTGCGCTTTCAAAATAAGCATTTTCAAAGCATTTGGGATCGTTGAAATCGTTCAAATAGAAGCAATATTAATAAAAACGAATAATAAAAATTCGTCGTTTTATGCTGTTTTACGCGTTAAAACGCAGATTAAAGCTCAAAACGCGTGCCGTTTTGCACAAAATAATCATTTTCAAGCATTTTGGGTCGTTGAAATCGTTCAAATAGACGCAATGGCCAATAAAAACGAATAATAAAAATTTCGTCGTTTTTAATGCTGTTTTACGCGTTAAAGCGGGATGAAACTCAAAACGTGCTGTTTTTGCTTTAGATAAGCATTTTCAGAAACTTTAGATCGCGTTTGAAATCGTTCAAATAGAAGCAATATTATTAATAAAACGAATAATAAAAATTCGTGAATTTTATACTTATTTTACGCGTTAAAACGCAGATTAAAGCTCAAAACGTGCTGTTTTGCTAAAATAATCATTTTCAAACGTTTTAGATCGTTGAAATCGTTCCAAATAGACGCAATATTAATAAAAAACAAATAATAAAAATTTCGTCATTTTTTATACTTGTTTTACGCGTTAAAACACCAGATTAAAACTCAAAACGTACTGTTTTGCTAAAAAGAATAAGCATTTCAAGCATTTTAGATCGCGTTAAAATCGTTCAAATAAAGAAACACAATATTAATAAAAACGAATAATAAAAGTGCGTCGTTTTGCATGCTGTTTTGCGTTAAAACGCGATTAAAGCTCATAACGTGTATTTTGCTAAAATAATCATTTTCAAGCATTTTGAATCATTGGGAAATCATTCAAAATAGACACCGTAATATTAATAAAAAACGAATAATAAAAATTTCGTGGTTTTATGCGCACATTTTACGCGTTAAACGCAGATTAAAGCTCAAAACATTAACGCGCTTTTAACAAAATAAGCATTTTCAAGCATTTTTAGATCGTTGAAATCGTTCAAATAAACAATATTAATAAAAACGAATAATAAAATTCGCGTCGTTTTATGCTATTTTACGCGTTAAAAATGCAGATTAAAGCTCAAAACATTAACATTTTGCTAAAATAATCATTTTCAGAAGAAGCATTTTAGATCGTTGAAAGAAATCCCGTTCAAATAGACGCAATATTAATAAAAACAAATAATAAAAATTTCTACGTCGTTTTATGCTGTTTTACGCGTTAAAACGCAGATTAAAAGCTCAAAACGTGCTGTTTTGCCAAAATAAGCATTTTCCGGCATTTTTAGATCGTTGAAATCGTTCAAATAAATGCAATATTAGTAATAAAAACGAATAATAAGGAAAAATCGTCGTTTTTGTGCTGCGCGTTTGAAACGCAGATTAAAAGCTCATAACGTGCTGTTTTGCTAAAATAATCATTTCAAGCATTTTTTAGATCGTTGAAATCACGTTCAAGAATAGACGCAATATTAATAAAACGAATAATAAAAATTTCGTCGTTTTTAATGCTGTTTTACGCGTTAAAACGGAGATGAAAGCTCAAAACGTGCTGTTTGCTTTAAAATAAGCATTTTCAAGCATTTTTAGATCGTTGAAATCGTTTCAAAATAGAAGCAATATTAATAAAAACGAATATTAAAAAAATTCGTCGTTTTTATGCTTTTATTTTACGCGCGTTAAAACGCAGATTAAAAGCTCAAAACGTGCTGTTTTGCTAAAATAATCATTTTCGAAGCATTTTAGATCGTTGAAATCGTTCCAAATAGACGCAATATTAATAAAACAAATAATAAAAATTTCGTCGTTTTTTTATGCTGTTGTTTTGCATACGTTAAAACGCAGATTAAAAGGCTTTCAAAACGTGATGCTGTTTTGCTTGCACAAAATAAGCATTTTTCAAGCATTTTTAAAAGATCGGGCAAATCGTTCAAATAAAGCAATAGTAATAAAAACGAATAGCCAGAATTCACGTCGTTTTATGCTGTTTTTACGCGTTAAAACGCAGATTAAAGCATATAACACGTGCTGTTTTTTGCTTCAAAATAATCATTTCAAACATTTTAGATCCGTTGAAATCACGTTCCGTGGGCGCAATAAGTAATAAAAACGGAATAATAAAATTTTAAATCGTTTTTCGCATACTTATTTTACGCGTTAAAGAAACGCAGATTAAAAACTCAAAACGTGCTGCTTTTTGCTAAAGATAAGCATTTTCAAGCATTTTAAGATCGTTGAAATCGTTCAAATGAAGCAATATTAATAAAAACGAATAATAAAAAATTCGTCGTTTTACAGCGCAATTTTACGCGTTAAAAATGCAGATTAAAGCTCAAAACGTACTGTTTTACTAAAATAATCACATTTTTCAAACATTTTAGATCGTTGAAATCCTGAATTCAAATAGACGCAATATTCATAAAAACAAATAATAAAGATTTCGTCGTTTTATGCTTGTTTTTACGCGTTAAAACGCAGATTAAAGCTCAAAACGTGCTGTTTTGCTAAAATAATAAGCATTTTCAAGCATTTTAGATCGTTGAAATCGTTCAAATAAATGCAATATTAATAAAAAAACGAATAATAAAAAATCGTCGTTTTTATGCTGTTTTACGCGTTAAAACGCAGATTAAAACTCATAACGTGCTGTTTTTGCTAAAATAATCATTTTCAAGCATTTTAGATCGTTGAAATCGTTCAAATAGACGCAATATTAAGAAAAACGAATAATAAAAATTCGTCGTTTTTATGCTGTTTTACGCGATAAAACGCAGATTAAAAGCTCAAAACGTGCTGTTTTGCTAAAATAATCATTTTCAAGCATTTTAGATCGTTGAAATCGTTCAAATAGAAGCAATATTAATAAAAATGAATAATAAAAATTCGTCGTTTTTTATGCTGTTTTAGCGTTAAAACGCAGATTAAAACTCAAAGCGTGCTATTTTGCTAAAATAATCATTTTTCAAGCATTTTAGATCGTTGAGATCGTTCAAATAGACGCAATATTAATAAAAACGAATAATAAAAATTTCGTCGTTTATAGTTTGTTAAAACGCAGATTTAAGCTAAACGTTGTTTTGCTTAAAACAAGCATTTTCAAGCATTTTTAGATCGTTGAAATCGTTCAAAAAAGCAATATTAATAAAACGAATAATAAAAAATTTTTTCATGCGCATTTTTTTAAAACGCAGATTAAAAGCTCAAAACGTGCTGTTTCAAAATACTTTTTCAAGCATTTTAGATCATTGAAATTTACGTTCAAATAGAACGCAATATAATAAAAGCGAATAATAAAAATTTCGTTCGTTTTATGCTGTTTACGCGTTAAAACGCAGATTAAAGCTCAAAACGTCTGTTTTGCTAAAATAATCATTTTCAAGCATTTTATCGTTAAATCGTTCAAATAGACGCAATTAATAAAAACGAATAATAAAAATTTCGTCGTTTTTATGCTGTTTTACGCGTTAAAACGCAGATTAAACTCAAAACGTGCTGTTTTGCTAAAATAAGCATTTTCAAGCATTTTTAGATCGTTGAAATCTTCAAATAGAACAAATAGTAAAAGAATAATAAAAAATTCGTCTTTTTATGCTGTTTTATCTGCAATTAAAACGCAGATTAAGCTCAAAAGTACTTTTTAAGCATTAACACATTTTCAAACATTTTAATCGTTGAAATCGTTCAAATAAAACGAATAATAAAAAATTCGTTTTATTCGTGTTTTAGCTTGTATTAGTTAAAACATTAAAGCTCAAAACGTCTATTTTGCTAAAATAATCATTTTCAGCATTTAGATCGTTGAACAATGTTCAAATAGACGCAATATTAATAAAAACGAATAATAAAATTTTTGTCGTTTGCTGTTTTACGCGTTAAAACGCAGATGAAAAAACGATCGATTTTAATAAATTTAAATTTTAGATCGTTGAAATCGTTCAAATAAACAATATAAAACGAATAATAAAAAATTCGTCGTTTTTATGCTGTTTACGCGTTAAAACGCAGATTAAACTCAAAACTGCTGTTTTCTAAAATAATCATTTTCAACATTTTAGATCGTTAATACGTTAAATAGACACAATATTAATAAAAAATAATAAAAATTTACGCGTTTTAAGCGTTTCGCTAAAACTGATTAAAACTCAAAACGTACTGTTTTTGCTAATAAACGCATTTTCAGGCATTTTAGATCGTTGAAATCGTTCAAAATAAACAATATTAATAAAAACGAATAATAAAAATTCGTCGTTTTATGCTGTTTTACGCGTTAAAACGCAGATTAAAAGCTCAAAACGTGCTGTTTTGCTTTAAAAAAAAATCATTTTCAAGCATTTTAGATCGTTGAAATCGTTCAAATAGACGCAATATTAATAAAACAAATAATAAAAAATTTCGTCGTTTTATCTGTTTACGCGTTAAAACGCAGATTAAAACTCAAAACGTGCTGTTTTGCTAAAATAAGCATTTTCAAGCATTTTGATCGTTGAAATCGTTCAAATAGAAGCAATATTAATAAAAAAAAGAAAAAAAAAAATTCGTCGTTTTTTTTGCTGTTTTACGCGTTAAAACGCAGTTAAACTCAAAACGTGCTGTTTTGCTAAAATAATCATTTTCAAAGCATTTTTTGATCGTTTTAAATCGTTCAAATAGACGCAATATTAATAAAAACGAATAATAAAAATTTCGTCGTTTTTATCTGTTTTTCGCGTTAAAACGGAGATTAAAACTCAAAACGTGCTGTTTTGCTAAAATAAAACATTTTCAAGCATTTTAGATCGTTGAAATCGTTCAAATAAAAAATATTAAAAAAACGAATAATAAAAAAATTGTCGTTTTTATGCTGTTTTACGCGTTAAAACGCAGATTAAATCTCAAAACGTGCTGTTTTGCTAAAATAATCATTTTCAAGCATTTTAGATCGTTGAAATCGTTCAAATAGAAGCAATATTAATAAAAACGAATAATAAAAATTTCGTCGTTTTAATGCTGTTTTACGCGTTAAAACGGAGATGAAAGCTCAAAACGTGCTGTTTTTGCTAAAATAAGCATTTTCAAGCATTTTAGATCGTTGAAATCGTTCAAATAGAAGCAATATTAATAAAAACGAATAATAAAAATTCGTCGTTTTTATGCTGTTTTACGCGTTAAAACGCAGATTAAAAGCTCAAAACGTGCTGTTTTGCTAAAATAATCATTTTCAAGCATTTTAGATCGTTGAAATCGTTCAAATAGACGCAATATTAATAAAAACAAATAATAAAAATTTCGTCGTTTTTATGCTGTTTTACGCGTTAAAACGCAGATTAAAAGCTCAAAACGTGCTGTTTTGCTAAAATAAGCATTTTCAAGCATTTTAGATCGTTCAAATCGTTCAAATAAAAGCAATATTAATAAAGAATAATAAAAAAATTTGTCGTTTTTTTGCTGTTTTTTCGCGATAAAAGCAGATTAAAAAATCAAAACGTGCTGTTTTGCTAAAATTCATTTTCAAGCATTTTAATCGTTGAAATCGTTCAAATAGAAACTATTAATAAAAAAGAATAATAAAAAATTCGTCGTTTTTATGCTGTTTTCGCGTTAAAAAGCAGATTAAACTCAAAACGGTTTTTGTTTCATTTTAAGCATTTTAGATCGTTAAATCGTTCAAATAGACGTATTTAAAAAAAACAATAATAAAAAATTTTGTCGTTTTTTTTTTTGCGTTTTACGCGTTAAAAGCTTAAAACTCCCGTTTTTTTAAAAAAAAAACATTTTTAACTTTTAATCTTAAATGAAAAAAAACGAATATTAAAAAAACGTAAAAAAATTTTTTGTTTTAGCGTTTTTACGCGTTAAAACCAAATTTGTCAAAAGGGGTTTTCAAAATAAAATTTGAAATTTTAATGGAAAAATTAAAAGAAAATAAAAAAAAACGTAAAAAAAAAATTGTCAATTTTTCTGTTTTTGCTTAAAACCCTTAAAAACTAAAAAGTTGGGTAAAAAAAGCATTTTAACATTTTAATTTTTCGTTAAAAAGGTAAATTTTAAAAAGAATAAAAAAAAGTCGTTTTTTTTGCGTTTTCCTTAAAAACCGTTAAACTCAAAAAACCTTTTTTTTTAAAAAATATTTTAAAAACTTTTAAACGTTAAACGTTAAAAACGCAATAAATAAAAAAGTTAAAAATTTTCTTTTTCATTTTTAGCGTTAAAACGGGAAATGGGGCCCAAAAGTTTTTCAAAATAAAAATTTTCTTTTAAACGTTAAACGTTAAAGGAATAATAAAACGAAATTTTAAAAAAAAGCTTTTTTTTTTTGTTTTTACGCTTAAAAAGATTAATAAAATTGTGTTTTTTAAATTTTAAGCTTTAATCGTTGAAACGTGCAATAGAATATTAATAAAAAAAATAAAATTTCGTTTTTATGCGTTTTAGGGTTTAAAAAAATAAACAAAAGTCTTTTTGCTAAATAATAATTTTCAAGCATTTTTAAACTTGAAATCGTCAAATAACAATATTTAAAAAAAAATAAAAATTTTGTTTTTATGCTGTTTTTAAAACGAATTAAAATCTGCTGTTTTCCAAAATAAGCATTTTCAAAATTTAATACGTGAACTTTAATAAAAGAATATAATAAAACGAAAATAAATTCGTCGTTTTTATGCTGTTTACGCGTTAAAACGCAGATTAAAGCTCAAAACGTGCTGTTTTAAATCATTTTCAAGCATTTTTAGATCGTGAAATCGTTCAAATAGACGCAATATTAATAAAAACGAATAATAAAATTTCGTCGTTTTATGCTGTTTTACGCGTTAAAACGCAGATTAAAACTCAAAACGTGCTGTTTTGCAAAATAGCATTTTCAGCATTTTAGATCGTTGAAATCGTTCAAATAGAAGCAATATTAATAAAAACGAATAATAAAAATTCGTCGTTTTATGCTGTTTTACGCGTTAAACGCAGATTAAAGCTCAAAACGTGCTGTTTTGCTAAAATAATATTTCAAGTTTAGATTTGAAACAGTTTAGAGAATATTAAAAACGAATAATAAATTTCGTCGTTTTTATGCTGTTTTACGCGTTAAAACGCAGATTAAAGCTCAAAACGTGCTGTTTTGCAAAATAAGCATTTTCAAGCATTTTAGATCGTTGAAATCGTTCAAATAGAAGCAATATTAATAAAAACGAATAATAAAAATTTGTCGTTTTATGCTGTTTACGCGTTAAAACGCAGATTAAAGCTCAAAACGTGCTGTTTTGCTAAAATAATCATTTTCAAGCATTTTTAGATCGTTGAATCGTTCAAATAGACGCAATATTAATAAAAAAAGAATAATAAAAATTTCGTCGTTTTATGCTGTTTTACGCGTTAAAACGCAGAATTAAAGCTCAAAACGTGCTGTTTTGCTTAAAATAAGCATTTTCAGCATTTTAGATCGTTGAAATCGTTCAAATAGAAGCAATATTAATAAAAACGAATAATAAAAAATTCGTCGTTTTTATGCTGTTTTACGCGTTAAAACGCAGATTAAAGCTCAAAACGTGCTGTTTTGCTAAAATAATAATTTTCAAGCATTTTTTGATCGTTGAAATCGTTCAAATAGACGCAATATTAATAAAAACGAATAATAAAAATTTCGTCGTTTTTATGCTGTTTTACGCGTTAAAACGCAGATTAAAGCTCAAAACGTGCTGTTTTGCTAAAATAAAGCATTTTCAAGCATTTTAGATCGTTGAAATCGTTTAAATAGAAAGCAATATTAATAAAAACGAATAATAAAAAATTCGTCGTTTTATGCTGTTTTACGCGTTAAAACGCAGATTAAACTCAAAACGTGCTGTTTTGCTAAAATAATCATTTTCAAGCATTTTAGATCGTTGAAATCGTTCAAATAGACGCAATATTAATAAAAACGAATAATAAAAATTCGTCGTTTTTATGCTGTTTACGCGTTAAAACGCAGAATAAAACTCAAAACGTGCTGTTTTGCTAAAATAAGCATTTTCAAGCATTTTTAGATCGTTGAAATCGTTCAAATAGAAGCAATATTAATTAAAAACGAATAATAAAAATTTCGTCGTTTTATGCTGTTTTACGCGTTAAAACGCAGATTAAAGCTCAAAACGTGCTTTTTGCTAAAATAATCATTTTCAAGCATTTTAGAACGTTGAAATTCGTTCAAATAGACGCAATATTTAAAAACGAATAATAAAAATTTCGTCGTTTTATGCTGTTTTACGCGTTAAACTCAGATTAAAGCTCAAAACGTGCTGTTTTGCTAAAATAAGCATTTTCAAGCATTTTAGATCGTTGAAATCGTTCAAATAGTCGCAATATTAATAAAAATGAATAATAAAAATTCGTCGTTGTTATGCTGTTTTACGCTTTAAAACGCAGATTAAACTCAAAACGTGCTGTTTTGCTAAAATAATCATTTTCAAGCATTTTAGATCGTTGAAATCGTTCAAATAGAACAATATTAATAAAAACGAATAATAAAAATTCGTCGTTTTATGCTGTTTTACGCGTTAAAAAGCAGATTAAAGCTCAAAAAAGGCTGTTTTGCTAAAATAATATTTTCAAGCATTTTTAATCGTTGAAATCGTTCAAATAGAAGCAATATTAATAAAAACCGAAAAAAAAAAATTCGTCGTTTTATGCTGTTTTTTCGCGTTGAAACGCAGATTAAAGTCAAAACGTGCTGTTTGCAAAATAATCATTTTCAAGCATTTTAGATCGTTGAAATCGTTCAAATAACGCAATATTAATAAAAAGAAAAAAAGTTTTTATCCTGTTTTTCGCGTTAAAACGCAGTTAAACCCAAACGTGCTGTTTTTCTAAAATAAGCATTTTCGGGATTTTAATCGTTGTGTTCAAATGAAGCAATATTAATAAAACGAATAATAAAAATTCGTCCTTTTATGCTGTTTTTCGCGTTAAAGCAGTAAAACTCAAAACGCTGTTTTGCTAAAATAATCATTTTCAAGCATTTTAGATCGTTGAAATCGTTCAAATAGAAAAAATATTAATAAAAACGAATAATAAAAATTCATCGTTTTTTGCTGTTTTCGCGTTAAAAACCCGATTAAAACTCAAACGTGCTGTTTTGCTAAAAAAAATCATTTTCAAGCATTTTTTGATCGTTGAAATCCCTTCCAAAAAAGACGCAATATTAATAAAAACGAATAATAAAAAAATTTTGTCGTTTTTTTCGTTTTAAGCGTTAAACGCAGATTTAAACCAAAAAGTGCTGTTTTCTAAAAAAGCATTTTTAAGCATTTTAGATCGTTGAAAATTTTAAATAGAAGCAATATTAATAAAAACAATAATAAAAAAATTCGTCGTTTTTTATGCTGTTTACGCTTAAAAAGCAGATTAAATAAAAAGTGCTGTTTTGCTAAAATAATCATTTTCAACATTTTAGATCGTTGAAATCGTTCAAATAGACGCAATATTAATAAAAACGAATAATAAAAAAATTTTGTCGTTTTTCTGTTTTCGCGTTAAAAAGCGATTCAAATAAAAAGTGCTGTTTTGCTAAAATAACATTTTTAAGCATTTTAGATCGTTGAAATCGTTCAAATGAAACAATTTAATAAAAAAGAATAATAAAATTCGTCGTTTTTTTGCTTTTTTCGCGTTAGAACCAGATTAAACTCAAAACGTGCTGTTTTGCCAAAATAATCATTTTCAAGCATTTTTTGATCGTTGAAATCGTTCAAATAGACGCAATCATAAAAAAACGAATAATAAAAAATTTTTGTTTTTTCTATTTTACGCGTTAAAACGCAGTTAAACTCAAAACGTGCTGTTTTGCAAAATAGCATTTTTTAAGCATTTTAGATCGTTGAAATCGTTCAAATAGAACAATTTAAAAAAACGAATAATAAAAAAATTGTCGTTTTATGCTGTTTTGCGTTAAAAGCGTTAAACTCAAAACTGTTTTTGCAAAATAAGCATTTTCAAGCATTTTAGATCGTTGAAATCGTTCAAATAGAAGCAATATTAATAAAAACGAATAATTAAAAATTTGTCGTTTTTTTGCTGTTTACCCTTAAAATGCAGATTAAACTCAAAACGTGCTGTTTTTTTCTAAAAAAATTTATTTTTAAGCATTTTAGATCGTTGTTGTTAAATAGACGCAATATTAAAAAAAAGAATAAAAAAATTTCGTCGTTTTTCTGTTTTACGCGTTAAAAAGCAGATTAAAAATAAAAAAATCTGTTTTTTCTAAAATAAGCATTTTAAACATTTTTTGATCGTTGAAAACGTTCAAATAAACAATATTAATAAAAAAAAATAATAAAAATTCGTCGTTTTTTCTTTTTCCGTTAAAACGCAGATTAAAAAATCGAAACGTGCTGTTTTTCTAAAAAAATCATTTTAAAAACGGTCGTTAAATAGACGCAAATTTAAAAAAAACGAATAATAAAAATTTCGTCGTTTTATGCTGTTTTACGCGTTAAAACGCAGATTAAAACTCAAAAAGTGCTGTTTTGCTAAAATAATCATTTTCAGCATTTTAGATCGTTGAAATCGTTCAAA
>NW_027047528.1:0-14240 GCF_025399875.1 Dalotia coriaria
AGCATAAAACGACTTTTTTAATTTTTTTTTTTTTTAAAAAAAACAGAAAATTTCCCTTAAAATGCTTAAAAAAAAATTTTAGCAAAAGCATTTTATTTAACCGCCCTTTTGCTTTAAAAACCTTTTCAAAAATTTTTTTTGTTTTTATTTTTCGTTTTTAAATTTCCATTAAAATTTAAAATTTAAAATTTTTAAAAAAGCGTTTTACAACGCGTTTTGGGGTAAAAAAGCTAAAAAAACCCAAATTACGTTTTTATTTTTTTTATTTGAACATTTAAAAACAAAATGCTTGAAAATGTTATTTTACAAAACAGCACGTTTTGAGCTTTAATCTGCGTTTTAACCGTAAAACAGCATAAAAACGACAATTTTTATTATTCGTTTTTATTAATATTGTCTATTTGAACGATTTCAACGATCTAAAAAAGCTTGAAAATGCTTTTTTTTTAGCAAAACAGCACGTTTTGAGCTTTAATCTCGTTTAACGCGTAAAACACATAAAACGACGGAATTTTATTATTCGTTTTTATTAATATTGCGTCTATTTGAAGTTTCAGATCCAAAAAAGCTTGAAAATGCTTATTTTAACAAAACAGCACGTTTTGAGCTTTTAAATCGTTTTAAATCGTAAAACAGCTAAACGACGAATTTTTATTATTCGTTTTTATTAATATTGATTCTATTTGAACGATTTCAACGATTCTAAAATGCTTGAAAATGCTTTTTTTAGCAAAAACACGTTTGACTTAATCTGCGTTTTAACGCGTAAAACAGCATAAAACGACGAAATTTTATTATTCGTTTTTTTTTTAATATTGCGTCTATTTGAACGATTTCAACGTCTAAAATGCTTGAAAAAAGCTTATTTTAGCAAAACAGCACGTTTTGAGCTTTAATCTGCGTTTTAACGCGTAAAACAGCATAAAACGACGGGAAATTTTTTCGTTTTTATTTAAAATTGCTTTTATTGAACGATTTCAACGATCTAAAATGCTGAAAATGCTTATTTTACAAACAGCACGTTTTGGTTTAATCTGCGTTTTAACGTAAAAAGCAAAAAAGACGAATTTTTATTATTCCCTTTTTTTTTAATATTGCTTCTATTGAACGATTTCCAAAAAGATTAAAATGTTAAAATGCTTATTTTAACATTAAAAAGCACGTTTTGAGCTTATTCTGCGTTTTAACCGTAAAACAGCTAAAACGACGAATTTTTTTTTATTCGTTTTTATTATTTTTTTTTTATTTGAAGATTTCAACGATCAAAATGCTGAAAATGCTTTTTAACAAAACAGACGTTTTGAGCTTTAAACTGCGTTTTTAAATCGAAAACAGCATAAAACGACAATTTTATTATTCGTTTTTTTTTTATTCTATTTGAACATTTCAACGATCTAAAAAAGCTTGAAAAATCTTTTTTTAAAAACAGCACGTTTTTAGTTTTTAAACTGCGTTTTAACCCTAAAACAAAACATAAAAAAAAGACGAATTTTTTATTATTCGTTTTATTAATATTGCTTTTATTTGGGAAAGATTTCAACGATCCCAAAAAAGCTTGAAAAAAGCTTATTTTAGCAAAAAAAGCACGTTTTGAGCTTTTTTAAACTGCGTTTTAACGCGTAAAAAAGCATAAAAAAGGGCGAAATTTTTTTTTATTCGTTTTATTAATTTGCGTTTTTTGAACGATTTCAACGATCTAAAATGCTTTAAAATGCTTATTTTAGCAAAACAGCACGTTTTTAGTTTTTAAACTGCGTTTTTTAAAGCGTAAAACAACATAAAAAAAAGACGAATTTTTTTTTATTCGTTTTTATTAATATTGTTTTTATTTTTAAGGATTTCAACGATCCCAAAAAGCTTTAAAATGCTTATTTTAACAAAAAAAGCACCCTTTTTAGCTTTTTTAAACTGGGGTTTTCTTTTTAAAAAAAGCATAAAAAAGACGGAATTTTTTTCGTTTTTATTAATATTGGGTTCTATTTGAACATTTCAACGATCTAAAATTTTAAAATGCTTATTTTAGCAAAAAAGCACGTTTTGAGCTTTTTAAACTGCGTTTTAACGCTAAAACAACATAAAAAAGACGAAATTTTTTTTTCGTTTTTATTAATATTGCGTCTATTTGAACGATTTCCCAAAGATTTTAAAATGCTTTAAAAAAGCTTTTTTTTAAAAACAGCACGTTTTGAGCTTTAATCTGCGTTTTAACGCGGAAAAAAGCATAAAACGACGAAATTTTTTTTATTCGTTTTTAATTAAATTTCGTTTTTTGAACGATTTCAACGATCTAAAATGCTTGAAAATGTTTATTTGAGCAAAAACACGTTTTGAGTTTTTAAACTGGGGTTTTTTAAAGCGTAAAACAGCATAAAAAAGACGAATTTTTTTTTATTCGTTTTTATTTAATATTGCTTCTATTTAAAAGTTTTAAAGATCTAAAATCTTGAAAAAAGCTTATTTTTAGCAAAACAGCACGTTTTGAGCTTTTAAAACTGCGTTTTAACGCGTAAAAAAAACATAAAAAAGACGAAATTTTTTTTATTCGTTTTTATTAATATTGCGTCTATTTGAACGATTTCAACGTCTAAAAAAGGGGAAAAAGCTTATTTTTTGCAAAACAGCACGTTTTTAGCTTTTAAATTTCGTTTTTTAAAGCGAAAAAAACGACAATTTTTTTTTATTCGTTTTTATTAATATTGCTTCTATTTGAACGATTTTTAACGATAAAATGCTTTTTTTATTTTAACATAACAGCACGTTTTTAGCTTTTTAAACTGCGAACTCGAAAAACAGCATAAAACGACGGGTTTTTTTTTTTTCGTTTTTATTAATATTGCTTCTATTTGAACGATTTCAACGATTTAAAATGGAAAAAGCTTATTTTAGCAAAACAGCCCTTTTGAGGGAAAACTGCGTTTTAAGCGTAAAACAGCATAAAAAAGGGCGAATTTTTTTTTTATTCGTTTTTTTTTAATTTTTGCGTCTATTTGAACGATTTCAACGATCTAAAATGTTTTAAAATGCTTATTTTTGCAAAACAAACGTTTTGAGCTTTTTAAACTGCGTTTTTTAAAGCGTAAAAAAAAACATAAAAAAAGGGCGAATTTTTTTTTTATTCGTTTTTTCTTTTTTGCGTCTATTTTTAACGATTTCAACGATCTAAAAAAGCTTTTAAAAAAGCTTATTTTAGCAAAACAGCACGTTTTGAGTTTTAATCCCCCCCTTTTAACGCGTAAAACAGCATAAAACGACGAAATTTTTTTTTATTCGTTTTTTTTAATATTGCGCCCATTTTTAACGATTTCAACGATCTAAAATGCTTGAAAAAAGCTTATTTTTGCAAAACAGCAAGTTTTTAGTTTTTAAACTGCGTTTTAACGCGTAAAACAGCATAAAAAAGACGAATTTTTTTTTTATTCGTTTTTTTTAATATTGCTTCTTTTGAACGATTTCAACGATCTAAAATGCTTGAAAACGCTTATTTTTTGCAAAACAGCACGTTTTTAGTTTTTAAACTGCGTTTTTAAAGCGTAAAAAAGCAAAAAAAGACGATATTTTTTTTATTCGTTTTTTAATATTGGGGCCCCTTTTTAACGATTTCAACGATCTAAAAAAGCTTGAAAATGCTTATTTTCAGGGAAAAAAAAGCACGTTTTTAGCTTTAATCTGCGTTTTAACGCGTTAAAAAAAGCATAAAAAAGACGGGGCATTATTCGTTTTTATTAATATTGCGTTTTATTTAAAAAGATTTCAACGATCTAAAATGCTTGAAAATGTTATTTTTAGCAAAACAGCACGTTTTTAAGGTTTTTAAACTGGTTTTTTAAAGCGTAAAAAAGCATAAAAAAAGACGGGAAATTTTTTTTTATTAGTTTTTTTTTAATATTGCTTTATTTGAACGATTTCAACGATCTAAAAAAGGGGAAAATGCTTATTTTTTGCAAAAAAAGCACGTTTTGGCTTTTAACCCTTTTTAAAGCGTAAAAAAAGCATAAAAAAGACGAATTTTTTTTTATTCGTTTTTATTAATATTGCGTCTTTTGAACGGGTTTCAACGATCTAAAATGCTTTAAAATGCTTATTTTAACAAAACAGCCGTTTTGAGTTTTTTTCAGCGTTTAACCCTAAAAAAACATAAAACGACAAAATTTTTATTAATCGTTTTTTTTTAATATTGCGTCTTTTGAACGATTTCCCCGATATAAAATGCTTGAAAAAAGCTTTTTTAAAACAAAAAAGCCTTTTTAGCTTTTAACCCCCCCCTTTTAACGCAAAAAAAGCATAAAACGACGAAATTTTTTTTATTCGTTTTTTTTAATATTCTGTCTTTTGAACGATTTCAACGATCTAAAAAAGCTTGAAAATGCTTATTTTAAACAAAAAAAGCACGTTTTGAGGGTTTTAAACTGCGTTTTAACGCGTAAAACAGCATACAAACGACGAATTTTTTTTTTATTTGTTTTTATTAATAGCCCTTTTTTTGAACGATTTCAACGGGGTCTAAAAAAGTTTAAAAAAGCTTATTAGCAAAACAGCACGTTTTTAGTTTTTAAACTGCGTTTTAACGCGGGAAAAAAGCATAAAACGACGAAATTTTTTTTTATTCGTTTTTTTTTTTATTGCGCCTATTTGAACGATTTCAACGATCTAAAATGCTTTTAAAAAAGTTAAAGCAAAAAAGCACGTTTTTTAGCTTTTAAACAGCGTTTTTAAAGGTTTAAAAAAGCATAAAACGACGAAATTTTTTTTAATCGTTTTTATTAATAATTTCGTCTATTTGAACGATTTCAACGATTAAAATGCTTGAAAATGCTTATTTTAAACAAAAAAGCACGTTTTTAGCTTTTTAAACTGGTTTTTTAACCCCTAAAACAGCATTAAAAAAACAAAATTTTTTTTATTTTTTTTTTATTAATATTTTGTCTAATTTTAACAAATTTTAACAAACTAAAAAACCCCCAAAAAGGATTTTAGCAAAACAGCACGTTTTGAGTTTTAACTGGTTTTAACGCGTAAAACAACATAAAAAAGACGAAATTTTTATTATTCGTTTTTTTTTAATATTGCGTCTTTTGGGAAAGATTTCAACGTCCAAAATGCTTGAAATGTTTCTTTAGCAAAACAGCACGTTTTTATTTTTAAACCGTTTCTTCGAAACCCCATAAAAACGACGGGAAATTTTTTTTTATTCGTTTTTATTAATATTTGCTTTTATTTGAACGGTTTCAACGATCTAAAATGCTTGAAAATGCTTTTTTTTTTAGCAAAAAAGCCCTTTTTAGCTTTTTAAACTGCGTTTTTAAAGCGTAAAAAAAGCATAAAAAAAAGGGAAATTTTTTTTTTCGTTTTTTTAATATTGCCCTCTATTTGAACGATTTCAACGATATAAAAATGCTTTGAAAAAAGCTTATTTTAGCAAAAAAAGCACGTTTTTTAGTTTTTTTCTGCGTTTTAACGCGTAAAACAGCATAAAAAAGACGAAATTTTTTTTTATTTGTTTTTTTTTTATTGCGTCTATTTGAACGATTTTAACGATCTAAAAAGCTTGAAAAAGCTTATTTTAGCAAAACAGCCCTTTTTAGTTTTTAAACTGCGTTTTTAAAGCGTAAAACAACATAAAACGACGGGTTTTAAATTTTTCGTTTTTTTAAAATTTGCTTCTATTTTTAACGATTTCAACGATCTAAAATGCTTGAAAATGCTTATTTTAAACAAAACAAAGTTTTTAAAACTTTTAACCCCCCCTTTTAACCCCGTAAAACAGCAAAAAACGACGAAAAAATTATTCGTTTTTATTAATATTGCGTCTATTTGAACGATTTCAACGATCTAAAAAAGCTTGAAAATGCTTTTTTTTTAACAAAACAGCACGTTTTGAGCTTTTAACCGGGGTTTTAACGCGTAAAAACAAAAAAAACGACGAAATTTTTTTTATTCGTTTTTTTTAATATTCTTCTATTTGAATGATTTCAACGATCTAAAAAGCTTGAAAAAATGGGGAAACAAAACAGCACATTTTGAGGGTTTAATTTTCGTTTTTAAAGCGTAAAAACAAAAAAAAAGAATTTTTATTATTCTTTTTATTAATATTGCTTTTATTTAAAAAGATTTCAACGATCAAAATGCCTGAAAATGCTTATTTTAGCAAAACAGCACGTTTTTAGTTTAACCCCCCCTTTTAACGCGTAAAAAAACATAAAAAAAAGACGAATTTTTTTTATTCGTTTTTTTTTAATATTGCGTCTATTTGGAAAGATTTAAAAGATATAAAATGCTTGAAAATGCTTATTTTAGGGAAAACAGCACGTTTTGAGCTTTTATTGCGTTTTTAAAGCGTAAAACAGCATAAAAAAAGACGAAATTTTTTTTTTCGTTTTTATTTTATTCGTCTATTTGAACGATTTCCCAAAGATCTAAAAAAGCTTTTTAAAAACCTTTTTTTTAGCAAAACAGCACGTTTTGAGCTTTTTAAACAGCGTTTTTAAAGCGTAAAAAAACATAAAAACGGCAAATTTTTTTTTATTCGTTTTTATTTTTATTGCGTCTATTTGAACGGTTTCAACGATCCAAAAAAGCTGTAAAATGCTTATTTTAGCAAAACAGCACGTTTTTTAGCTTTTTAAACAGCGTTTTCCCCGTAAAAAAGCATAAAACGACGAATTTTTTTTTTATTCGTTTTTTTTTAAAATTGCTTCAATTTGGGAAAGATTTCAACGATCTAAAAAAGCTTTAAAATGCTTATTTTAGCAAAACAGCACGTTTTGAGTTTTATTCTGCGTTTTAACGCGTAAAACAGCATAAAAACGACGAATTTTTTTTTTATTCGTTTTTTTTTAAAATTTTTTCTTTTGAACGATTTCAACGATCTAAAAAAGATTGAAAATGCTTATTTTAACCAAAAAAGGCCCTTTTTAGCTTTAATCTGCGTTTTTAAAGCGTAAAACATCATAAAACCACGAATTTTTATTATTCGTTTTTTTTTTAAAATTGAGTCTATTTGAACGATTTCAACGATCTTTCTTGAAAATGCCCATTTTTGCAAAAACAAAAACGTTTTTAGTTTTTAAACTGCGTTTTAACGCGTAAAAACATAAAACGACGAAATTTTTTTTTATTCGTTTTTTTTTTAATATTTTTTTTTGGAACGTTTTCAACGATCTAAAATGCTTGAAAATGCTTATTTTAGCAAAACAGCCCCTTTTTAGTTTTAATCTGCGTTTTAACGCGTAAAACAGCATAAAAACGACGAAATTTTATTATTCGTTTTTATTAATATTGCGTCTATTTGAACGATTTCAACGATCTAAAATGTTTGAAAATGCTTATTTTAGCAAAACAGCACGTTTTGAGCTTTAATCTGCGTTTTAACGCGCAAAACAGCATAAAAACGACGAATTTTTATTATTTGTTTTTATTAATATTGCTTCTAGCAAAACAGCACGTTTTGAGTTTTAATCTGCGTTTTAACGCGTAAAACAGCATAAAAACGACGAATTTTTGTTATTTGTTTTTATTAATATTGCGTCTATTTGAACGATTTCAACGATCTAAAATGCTTGAAAATGCTTATTTTAAGCAAAACAGCACGTTTTGAGCTTTAATCTGCGTTTTAACGCGTAAAACAGCATAAAAACGACGAAATTTTTATTATTCTTTTTTATTAGTATTGCGTCTATTTGAACGATTTCAACGATCTAAAATGCTTGAAAATGCTTATTTTAGCAAAACAGCACGTTTTGAGTTTTAATCAGCGTTTTAACGCGTAAAACAGCATAAAAACGACGAAATTTTTATTATTAGTTTTTATTAATATTGCGTCTCTTTTGAACGATTTCAACGATCTAAAACGCTTGAAAATGCTTATTTTAGCAAAACAGCACGTTTTGAGCTTTAATCTGCGTTTCAATGCGTAAAACAGCATAAAAACGACGAATTTTTATTATTCGTTTTTATTAATATTGCTTTATTTGAACGATTTCAACGATCTAAAATGCTTGAAAATGATTATTTTAGCAAAACAGCACGTTTTGAGCTTTAATCTGCGTTTTAACTCGTAAAGCGATAAAAAACGACGAAATTTTTATTATTCGTTTTTATTAATATTGCGTCTATTTGAACGATTTCAACGATTTAAAATGCTTGAAAATGCTTATTTTAGCAAAACAGCACGTTTTGAGCTTTTAATCTGCGTTTTAACGCGTAAAACAGCATAAAACGACGAAATTTTATTATTCGTTTTTATTTTATTGCGTCTATTTGAACGATTTCAACGATTTAAAATGCTTGAAAATGTTATTTTGCAAAACAGCACGTTTTGAGCTTTATTCGCGTTTTAACGCGTAAAACAGCATAAAACGACGAAATTTTATTATTCGTTTTTATTAATATTGCTTCTATTTGAACGATTTCAACGATCTAAAATGCTTGAAAATGCTTATTTTAGCAAAACAGCACGTTTTGAGCTTTAATCTGCGTTTTAACGCGTAAACAGCATAAAACGACGAATTTTTATTATTCGTTTTTATTAATACTGCGTCTATTTGAACGATTTCAACGATCTAAAATGCTTGAAAATGCTTATTTTAGCAAAACAACACGTTTTGAGCTTTAATCTGCGTTTTAACGCGTAAAACAGCATAAAACGACGAATTTTGATTATTCGTTTTTATTAATATTGCTTCTATTTGAACGATTTCAACGATCTAAAATGCTTGAAAATGCTTATTTTAGCAAAACCGCACGTTTTGAGCTTTAATCTGCGATTTTTAACGCGTAAAACAGCATAAAAAACGACGAAATTTTATTATTCGTTTTTATTTTTTTTGCGTCTATTTGAACGATTTCAACGATCTAAAATGCTTGAAAATGCTTATTTTAGCAAACAGCCCTTTTTAGCTTTATTCTGCGTTTTTTAAAGCTAAAACAGCTAAAACGACGAATTTTTATTATTCGTTTTTATTATATTGCTCTATTTGAACGATTTCAACGATCTAAAATGCTTGAAATGCTTATTTTAGCAAAACAGCACGTTTTTGAGCTTTAAGCTGCGTTTAACGCGTAAAAAGCATAAAAAAGACGATTTTTATTATTCGTTTTTTTTAATACGCGTCTATTTGAACGATTTCAACGATCTAAAATGCTTGAAATGCTTATTTTGCAAACAACACGTTTTGAGTTTAATCTGCGTTTAACGCGTAAACAGCATAAAAACGACGAATTTTTGATTATTCGTTTTTATTAATATTGCTTCTATTTGAACGATTTCAACGATCTAAAATAGCTAGAAAAGTTATTTTAGCAAAACAGCACGTTTTGCGCTTTATTCTGCGTTTTTAACGCGTAAAACAGCATAAAAACGACGAAATTTTTAATTCGTTTTATTATATTGCGTCTTTTGAGTGATTCAACGATCTAAATCTTAAAATCTATTTGCAAAACGCCTTTTGAGCTTTAACGCGTTTTAACGCGTAAACGTAAAAAACGAAATTTTTACGTTTTTTATTGTTTTTATTTTAAACGATTTAACGATCTAAAATTTGGGAAAAAACTTATTTAGCAAAAAAAGCACGTTTTGAGCTTTAATCTGCGTTTTAAGCGCGTAAAACAGCATAAAACGACGAAAATTTTTTTTATTCGTTTTTATTAAATTTGTTCTATTTGAACGATTTCCCAAAGATCTAAAATGCTTGAAAATGCTTATTTTAGCAAAACGCACGTTTTGAGCTTTAATCGCGTTTAACGCGTAAAACAGCATAAAAAGACGAAATTTTTATTATTCGTTTTTATTTTTTTGCGTCTATTTGAACGATTTCAACGATCTAAAAATGCTTGAAAATGCTTATTTTAGCAAAACAGCACGTTTTGAGTTTTAATCTGTGTTTTAACGCGTAAAACAGCATAAAAACGACGAATTTTTTATTATTCGTTTTTATTAATATTGCTTCTATTTGAACGATTTCAACGATCTAAAATGCTTGAAAATGCTTATTTTAGCAAAACAGCATGTTTTGAGTTTTAATCTGCGTTTTAACGCGTAAAACACATAAAACGACGAATTTTTATTATTCGTTTTTATTAATATTGCTTCTATTTGAACGATTTCAAACGATCTAAAATGCTTGAAAAATGCTATTTTAGCAAAACAGCCGTTTTGAGCTTTAAATCTGCGTTTTAACGCGTAAAAGCATAAAAAACGAATTTTTATTATTCGTTTTTATTATATTCGTCAATGTTGAAGTATTTCAACGATCTAAAACGCTTTGAAAGCTTTTATTTTAAGCTAAAAACAAACGTTTTGATTTATATCTGTTTTTAATGCGTAAAATGCATTAAACGAAATTTTTATTAATCTTTTTATTAATATTGCTTCTATTCGAACGATTTTCAACTATCTGCATGCTTGAAAAGCTTATTTTAGCAAAACACACGTTTTGATTTATTCTGCTGTTTTAACGCGTAATACAGCATAAAACGACGTAAATTTTTATTATTCGTTTTATTAATATTGCGTCTATTTGAACGATTTCATCGATCTAAAATGCTTGAAAATGCTTATATTAGCAAAACAGCACGTTTTGTATGTTTTTAATCTGCGTTTTTAACGCTAAACACATAAAATTGAAGAATTTTTATTATGTTTTTATTAATATTGCTTCTATTTAAAACGATTTCAACGATCTAAAAATGCTTGAAAATGCTTATTTAAGCAAAACAGCACGTTTTGAGTTTAATCTGCGTTTTAACGTAAAACATCATAAAAACGACGAAAATTTTATTTTCGTTTTATTAATATTGTTCTATTTGAACGATTTCAACGATCTAAAATGCTTGAAAATGTTTATTTTAGCAAAACAGCACGTTTTGAGTTTAATCTGCGCTTTAACGCTAAATCAGCATAAAACGACGAATTTTTTTATTCGTTTTATTAATATTGCGTCTATTTGAACGATTTCAACGATCTAAAATGCTTGAAAATGTTTTATTTTAGCAAAAGCACGTTTTTGAGTTTAATCTGCGTTTTAATGCGTAAACGAGCATAAAAACGACGAATTTTTTATTATTCGTTTTTATTAATATTGTTTCTATTTGAACAGATTTCAACGATCTAAAATGCTTTGAAAATGCTTATTTTAGAAACAGCACGTTTTGAGTTTTATTCTGCGTTTTAACGCGTAAAAGCATAAATACGACGTAAATTTTTATTATTCGTTTTTATTAATATTGCGTCTATTTGAACGATTTCAACGATCTAAAATGCTTGAAATGCTTATTTTAGCAAAACGCACGTTTTGAGTTTAATCGCGTTTTAACGCGTAAAACAGCATTAAAACGACGAAAATTTATTATTCGTTTTATTAATATTGCGTCTATTTGAACGATTTCAACGATCTAAAAGCTTGAAAATGCTTATTTTAGCAAAAGCACGTTTTGAGTTTTAATCGCGTTTTAAGCGTAAACAGCATAAAACGACGAAATTTTTATTATCGTTTTTATTAATATTGCGTCTATTTGAACGATTTCAACGATCTAAAATGCTTGAAAATGTATTTTAGCAAAACAGCACGTTTTGAGCTTTAATCTGCGTTTTAAGCGTAAAACAGCATAAAACGACGAAATTTTTATTATTCGTTTTTATTAATATTGCTCTATTTGAACGATTTCAACGATTTAAAATGCTTGAAAATGCTTTATTTTAGCAAAACAGCACGTTTTGAGCTTTAATCTGCGTTTTAACCGTAAACAGCATAAAAAACGACGAAATTTTTATTATTCGTTTTTTTATTTTATTGCGTCTATTTGAACGATTTCAACGATCTAAAATGCTTGAAAATGCTTATTTTAGCAAAACAGCACGTTTTGAGCTTTTTAAACTGCGATTTAACGCGTAAAACAGCATAAAAACGACGAAATTTTATTATTCGTTTTTATTTTATTGCGTCTATTTGAACGATTTCAACGATCTAAAATGCTTGAAAATGCTTATTTTAGCAAAACAGCACGTTTTGAGCTTTAATCTGCGTTTTAACGCGTAAAACAGCATAAAACGACGAATTTTTATTATTCGTTTTTTTTAATATTGCTTCTATTTGAACGATTTCAACGATCTAAAATGCTTGAAAATGCTTATTTTAGCAAAAAAAGCACGTTTTGAGCTTTAATCTGCGTTTTAACGCGTAAAACAGCATAAAAAACGAATTTTTTATTATTCGTTTTTATTAATATTGCGTCTATTTGAACGATTTCCCAAAGATCTAAAATGCTTGATAAGGTTTTTTTTTTAAAACAAAACAGCACGTTTTGAGCTTTAATCTGCGTTTTAAGCGTAAAACAGCATAAAAACGACGAATTTTTATTATTCGTTTTTATTAATATTGCTTCTATTTGAACGATTTCAACGATCTAAAATGCTTGAAATGCTTATTTTAGCAAACAGCACGTTTGAGCTTTATTCGTTTTAACGCGTAAAACATCATAAAAACGACGAAATTTATTATTCGTTTTATTAATATTGGTCTATTTGAACGATTTCATCGACTTAAAATGCTTGAAAATGCTTATATTAGCAAACAGCACGTTTTGAGCTTTAATCTGCGTTTAACGCGTAAACAGCATAAAATGAAGAATTTTATTATTTGTTTTTATTAAAAAAATTTTTTTTAAAAAAAAAAAAAAAATTTTTTTTTTTTTTTTTAAAAAAATTTTTGGTTTAAAAAGGTTTTTTTGGGAAAAAAAAAAAAAAATTTTTTTTTTTTTTAAAAATTTTTTAAAAAAAAATTTTTAAAAAATTTTTTTTTTTTTTTTTTAAAAAAACCTTTTTTAAAATTTTTTTTTTTTTTTAAAAAAAAAACCAAAGTTTTTTTTTTTTTTTTTAAAAAAATTTAAAAAAAAATTTTTAAAAAATTTTTTTTATTTTTTTTTTGGGGGGTTTTAAATTTGGGTTTTAAAAAAAAACCAAAAAAAAAAAATTTTTTTTTTTTTTTTGGAAAAAAAAAAAGGGTTTTTTTTTTTTTTTTTTTTTTGGAAAAAATTTTTTTTAAAAAAAAAAAAAAAAAAAAATTTTTTTTTTTTTTTGCTTTTTTAAAAAAAAAAAAAAATTTTTAAAAATTTTTTTTTTTAAAAAAAAATTTTTTTTTTCCGTTTTTAAAAAAAAAAAAAAGAAAAAATTTTTTTTTTTTTTAAAAGGGTTTTTTAAAAAATTTAAAAAAAAAATTTTTTAAAAGTTTTTTTTTAAAAAAAAAAATTTTTTTTAAACCCAAAAAAAAAAAAACAAAAATTTTTTTTTTTTTTTTTCGGTTTTTTAAAAAAAAAAAAATTTTTTTTTTTTTTTAATTTTGCCCCTTTTTTTTAAAAACCTTTTTTAAAAAAAAAAACGTTTTTTTTAAAAAGGTTTTTTTTTTAAAAAACCAAAAAATTTTTTTTTTTTTTAAAAATTTTTTTTAAAAAAATTTTTTTTTTTTTTTAAAAAAGCAAAAAAACCCTTTTTTTTTTTAATTTTTTTAAAAAAAAAAAAAAACCCCTTTTTTTTTTTTTTAAAAAATTTTTTTTTTAAAAAATTTTTTTTAAAAAGGTTTTTTTAAAAAAAAAAACCCTTTTTTTTTAAAAAAAAACGCAATTTTAAATTTTTTTTAAAATTTTTAAAAATTTTAACAAAAAAATTTTAAATTTTTTTTGGAAAAAAAAAAATTTTTTTTTTCCGGGGAAATTTTTTTTCCTTTTTAAAAAAAATTTTTTATTTGGTTTTTTTTTTCCAAAAAAAAAATTTTTTAAAAAAAAAATTTTTATTTTTTTCCCCTTTTTTTTTTAAAACCCGAAAAAAAAAAAATTTTTTTTTTTTAAAATTTTTTTTAAAAAATTTAAAAATTTTTTTTAAAAAATTTTTTTTTTTTTTTTTTAAAAAACCTTTTAAAAAAAAAATTTTTTTTTTTTTTAATTTTTTTTTTTTAAAGGTTTAAAAAAATTTAAAAAAATTTTTTTTTAAAAAAAAAATTTTTTTTTAACCGGGGGAAAAAAAAAAAAAAAAAAATTATTTTTTTTTTTTTTTTTTTTTTTCAAAAAAAAAAAAATTTTTTTTTTTTTTAAAAAAAAACCCGGGTTTTTTTTTTTTTAAAAAAAAAAAAAAAATTTTTTTTTTTTTTTTTAAAAATTTTTTTTTTTGAACGGGTTTTTTAAAAAAAAAAAAAAAAATTTTTTTTTTTTAAAAAAAATTTTTTTTTTTTTTGGGCCAAAAAACAAAAACCCAA
>NW_027047529.1:0-14239 GCF_025399875.1 Dalotia coriaria
TAGCAAAACAGCCGGATTTTAATTTGGTTTTTTGCGTAAAAACAAAAAAGACAAAAAATTTTTTTTTTTTTAAAAGCCCTTGTTTAACGGGGTTTAACGCTAAAAGTAAAAAGCATTTTACCAGCCGTTTTGAGCTTAATCTGCGTTTTAACGCGTAAAACAGCATAAAACGACGAAATTTTTTATTATTCGTTTTATTAATATTGCGTCTATTTTAACGATTTCAACGATCTAAAAATGCTTGAAAAATGCTTATTTTAGCAAAACAGCCCTTTTGGTTTAATCGCTTTTAACGCGTAAACACATAAAAACGACGAATTTTATTTTCGTTTTATTTATTGCGCTATTTTGAACGGATTTCAAAAGATCTAAAATGCTTTTAAAATGCTTTTTTTTACAAAACAGCCGTTTTGAGTTTTTAAACGCGTTTTAACGCGTAAAACAGCATAAAAACAGAATTTTTATTATTCGTTTTTATTAATATTGCGATTTGAACGATTTCAACGATTAAAAAGCTTGAAAATGCTTATTTTAAAACAAAACAGCACGTTTTGAGCTTTATTCTGCGTTTTAACGCGTAAAACAGCATAAAAAACGACGAAATTTTTATTATTCGTTTTTTTATTTATTGCTCTATTTAAAAGATTTCAACGATCTAAAATGCTTGAAAAAAGCTATTTTAGCAAAACAGCACGTTTTGAGTTTTTAAACTGCGTTTTTAAAGCGTAAAACAGCATAAAAACGACGAAATTTTTTTTATTCGTTTTTTTTTAATATTGCTTCTATTTAACGATTTCAACGATCTTAAAAACTTGAAAATGCTTATTTTAGCAAAACAGCCCTTTTGAGCTTTAATTTTGCGTTTTAACGCGTAAAACAGCATAAAACGACGAAATTTTTATTATTCGTTTTATTAATATTGCTTTTATTTAACGATTTCAACGATCTAAAATGCTTTAAAATGCTTTATTTTAGCAAAACAGCGTTTTGGAAACTTTAATCTGCGTTTTTAACGCGAAAACAGCATAAAAACGACGACATTTTTATTATTCGTTTTTTATTAATATTTGCGTCTATTTGAACGATTTCAACGATCTGAAATGCTTGAAAATGCTTATTTTAGCAAAACAGCACACGGCACGGGCAATCAGCGTTTTAACGCGTAAAACAACATAAAACGACGAAATTTTATTGTTTGTTTTTATTTATGTATTGCGTCTATTTGAACGATTTCAACGATCTAAAATGCTTGAAAATGCTTATTTTAGCGAAACTGGCACGATTTGAGCTTTAATCTGCGTTTTAGCGCGTAAAACAGCATAAAACATTGACGAAATTTTTATTATTCGTTTTTTATTAATATTGCGTCTGTTGAACGATTTCAGCGATCTAAAATGCTTGAAAATGCTTATTTTTAGCAAAACAGCACGTTTTGAGCTTTATTCTGCGTTTTAACGCGTAAAACAGCATAAAACGACGAAATTTTATTATTCGTTTTTTATTTTTTATTGCGTCTATTTGAACGATTTCGACGATCCTAAAATGCTTGAAAAATGCTTATTTTAGCAAAACGAAAGCACGTTTGAGGAAGGCTTTAATTTGCGTTTTAACGCGTAAAACAGCATAAAACGACGGGTACATTATTCGTTTTTTATTAATATTGCGTCTATTTGAGACGATTTCAACGATCTAAAATAGCGAAATGCTTGTACAGCAAAACAGCGCGTTTTGAGCTTTTAATCTGCGTTTTAACGCGTAAAGGCAACATAAAACGATGAATTTTTTTATTATTCGTTTTTATTAATATTGCCCTATTTGAACGATTTCAACGTCTAAAATGCTTGAAAATACCTATTTTAGTAAAACAGCACGTTTTGAGCTTTTAATCTGCGTTTTAACGCCAAAACAGCATAAAAACGACGAATTTTTGTGCGTTTTTTTTTATTAATGGCCGTCTATTTGAACGGTTTCAACGATCTAAAATGCTTGAAAATGCTTATTTTAGCAAAACAGCACGTTTTGAGCTTTTAATCAGCGTCTTAACGCGTAAAACAGCATAAAACGACGAATTTTTATTTATCGTTTTTTTATTAATGTGCATTATTTGAACGATTTCAGCGATCTAAAATGCTTGAAAAATGTTTATTTTAGCAAAACAGCACGTTTTGAGCTTTAATCAGCGTTTTAACGCGTAAAACAGCATAAACGACGAATTTTTATTGTTATTCGTTTTTATGAATATTGCTTCTATTTGAACGATTTCAACGATCTAAAATGCTTGAAAATGCTTATTTTGCTTGTAAAACAGCACGTTTTTGAGCTTTAATCTGCGTTTTAACGCGTAAAACAACATAAAACGACGAAATTTTTATTATTCGTTTTTTATTTTTATTGCGTCTGTTGAACAGTTCAACGATCTAAAATGCTTGAAATGCTTTGGCATGGCGGCGAGAACGTTTTGGGCACAAGTCGTTTGGCATGGTAGGCTGGCTGTTTGGCCATGCGTCTATTTTGGCGGTCAGGCCGGCACATTTTGACGAAGCATTTTGAGAAAAACTTTGAAATGCGTTTTAACGCGTAAAACCGCCAGCGCATAAAACGACGAATTTTTATTATTCGTTTTTATTAATATTGCTTCTATTTGAACGATTTCAGCGATCTAAAATGCTTGAAAATGCTTATTTTAGCAAAACAGCACGTTTTGAGCTTTATTCATAACGTTTAACGCGTAAAACAACATAAAACGACAGGGAATTTTTGTGTGGTTTTATTAATGTATTGCGTCTATTTTGAACGATTTCAACGATCTAAAATGTAGAAAATGCTTGTGGCTAGCAAAACGGCGTTTTGAGCTTCAATCTGCGTTTAACGCGTAAAACAGCATAAAAATGACGAATTTTTTATTATTCGTTTTTTATTAATATTGCTTCTATTTAAACGATTTCAACGATCTAAAATGCTTGAAAATGCTTATTTAGCAAAACAGCGCGATTTTGAGCTTTTAATCTGCGTTTTAACGCGTAAAACGGGAATAAAACGACGGAATTTTATTATTCGTTTTTTTTGTATTGCTTCTATTTAAAGGGCGATTTCAACGATCTAAAAATGGTTTAGAAAATGCTTGGTACACAGCAAGAACAGCACGTTTTGGGCTTTAATCTGCGTCTTAACGCGTAAAACAGCATAAAACGAATTTTTTATTATTCGTTTTATTAATGTGCGTCTATTTGGGCGGTTTCCAGCGATCTAAAATGCTTGAAATGCTTATTTAGCAAAACAGCACGTTTTGAGCTTTATTCTGCGTTTTAACGCGTAAAACAGCATAAAACGACGAAATTTTTTATTATTCGTTTTTTATTTTTATTGCGTCTATTTGAACGATTTTCGCATTATAAAAGCTTGGCGTACTTATTTTAGCAAAACAGCGCGTTTTGAGCTTTAATCTGCGTTTTACAACATTAATAAAACGACATAAAACGACAAATTTTTATTATTCGTTTTTTATTAATATTGCTGTTGAAGACAGATTCAACGATTTAAAAATCGCTAAAATGCTTATTTAGCAAAAACAGCACGATTGGGCTTTAATCACCACTTCGTTTTAACGCGTAAAACAGCATAAAAACGACAGGGAATTTTATTATTCGTTTTATTAATGTGCGTCTATTTGAACGGTTCAACGATCTAAAATGCTTGAAAATGCTTATTTTAGCAAAGAACCGGCACGTTTTGAGCTTTTATTCGCGCGCGTTTTAACGCGTAAAACAACATAAAACGACGGTACATTATTCGTTTTATTTTTTGTGCGTCCTGTTGACAGTTACCGGCGATCTTCGTCTTGAAAATGCTTGTACAGCAAAGGCGAAGCGTTTTTGAGCTTTAATCTGCGTTTAACGCGTAAAACAGCAAAACGACGGGGCGCATTATTCGTTTTTTATTAATGTGCTTCTATTTTGAACGGTTCAACGATCTAAATCTTTGAAAAGTAAGCTTATTTTAGCAAAACAGCACGTTTGGGCTAATCACCGCGTTTAACTTAGCGTAAAACAGCATAAAACGACAGAGAATTTTTATTATTCGTTTTTTATTAATATTGCGTCTATTTGAACGATTTCAACGATCTTAAATGCGAAAATGCTTATTTTAGCGAAACAGCGCGTTTTGGGCGCAGAAATCTGCGTTTTAGCGCGTAAAACAGCATAAAAATGGCAGATTTTATATTATTCGTTTTTATTAATATTGCTTCTGTTTGAACGGTTGGCGCGATCTAAAATGCTGAAATACTTATTTTGGCAAAACAGCACGTTTTGAGCTTTATTCTGCGTTTTAACGCGTAAAACAGCATAAAACGACATTTTTGATATTTCGTTTTTTATTTTTTGTTAGTATTTGATCAGTTCCAGCGATCTAAAATGCTTGAAATTGCTTAACAGCAAAACAGCACGTTTTGAGCTTTGATGCGTTTAGCGCGTAAAACGGCATAAAACGACGAATTTACGCAGTATTCGTTTTTTATTAAATATTGCTTCTATTTGAACGATTTCAACGATCTAAAATGCTTGAAAATGCTTATTTTAGCAAAACAGCGCGTTTTGAGCTTTAATCTGCGTTTTGGCATGAGCAACATAAAACGGCAAAAAATTTTATTATTCGTTTTATTAATATTGCGTCTATTTAGGGCGATTTTAACGATCTAAAATGCTTGAAAAATGCTTATTTTAGCAAAACAGCACGTTTTGAGCTTTATTCTGCGTTTTTAACGCGTGCAAACAACATAAAAGCGACGAAATTTTTATTATTCGTTTTTATTTTTTATTGCGTCTATTTGGCTGACGATTTCAACGATATAAAATGGCGAAATGCTTTATTTAGCAAAACAGCGTTTTGAGCTTTTAATCGCACGTTTAACGCGGCCGGAAACAGCATAAAACGACGAATTTTTATTCGCGTTTTTGTGCCGTAATTGCTTCTATTTGAACGATTTCAGCTTGATCTAAAATGCTTGAAAATGCTTGTGCAGCAAAACAGCACGTTTGAGCTTTATTCGCCGCACGTTTTTAACGCGTAAAACCGTATAAACGACGACATTTTTATTATTCGTTTTTTATTTTTATTGTGTGTCTATTTGAACGGTTTTCAACGATCTAAAATGCTTGAAAATGCCTGGTACAGCAAAACAGCACGTTTTGAGCTTTATCTGCGTTTTAACGTAAAACAGCATAAAATGGCAAAGATTTTATATTATTCGTTTTTATTAATATTGCTTCTGTTTGACCGATTTCAACGTCAAATGCTTTGAAAATGCTTATTTTACAGCAAAACAGCACGTTTTGAGCGCAATCACGCGTTTTAACGCGTAAAGGCAGCATAAAAACGACGAAGGTACGTATTCGTTTTCTTTATTAATATTGCGTCTATTTGAACGATTTCAACGATCTAAAATGCTTGTGCCTTATTTTAGCAAAACGGCATCATTTTGGGCTTTGTGCGTTTTAGCAGCGTAGAGCAGCCTTATCTAAAACCGACAGAATTTTTTATTATTCAGGTTTTTATTAATATTGCTTCTATTTGAACGATTTTCAGCGATCACAAAATGCTTGAAAATGCTTATTTTAGCGCTTGTAAAACAGCACGTTTTGAGCTTTAATCTGCGGAACAACGCGTAAAGGCAGCATAAAACGACGAATTTTTTATTATTCGTTTTTATTATCAGCTATATTTTGAACGGTTTTAACGATCTAAATGCTTGAAAATGCTATTTTAGCAAAACAGCACGTTTTGAGCTTTAATCTGCGTTTTAACGCGTAAAGGCAACATAAAACGACAGATTTTTATTATTCGTTTTATTAATATTGCGTCTATTTGAACGATTTCAACGATCTAAAACGCGAAATCAACATTTTAGCGAGCAACACGTTTTGAGCTTTAATCAGCGTTTTTTAACGCGTAACAGCATAAAACGACGAATTTTTTTTCTTTATCGTTTTTATTAATATGCGTCTATTTGAACATTTCAACGATCTAAAATAGCGAAAATGCTTTATTTTAGCAAAACAGCACGTTTTGAGCTTTAATCAGCGTTTTAACGCGTAAAGCAACATAAAACGACAGGGGTACATTATTCGTTTTATTAATATTGCGTCTATTTGAACGATTTCAACGATCTAAAATGCTTGAAAATGCTTATTTAGCAAAACAGCGCGTTTGAGCTTTTATTCTGCGTTTTAACGCGGTAAGAGCAGCATAAAACGACGAAATTTTTATTATTCGTTTTTTTATTTTGTGCGCCTATTTGAACGATTTCAACGATCTACAAAAATGCTTGAAATGCTTATTTTAGCAAAACAGCACGTTTTGAGCTTTAATCTGCGTTTTAACGCGTAAAACAACATAAAAACGACGGGTGATTTACGGTATTCGTTTTTATTAATATTTGCTTCTATTTGAACGATTTCAGCGATCTTAAATGCTTGAAAATGCTTATTTTAGCAAAACAGCACGTTTTGAGAGCTTTATTCTGCGTTTTAACGCGTAAAACAGCATAAAAACGACAGAATTTTTATTATTCGTTTTATTAATATTTAGCTTCTATTTAAACGATTTCAGCGATCACAAAATGCTTGAAAATACTTATTTAGCAAAACAGCACGTTTGAGCTTTTAATCTGCGTTTTAACGCGTAAAACGCTTATAAAAACGACGAAATTTTATTATTCGTTTTTTATTATTGCTTCTATTTGAACGTGAGAGATTTCAACGATCCTAAAACAGCGAAAATGCTTGTTTTAGCAAAACAGCACGTTTTGAGCTTTAATCTGCGTTTTAACGCGTAAAACGAAAACGACGATTTTTTATTATTCGTTTTTATTAATATTGCGCGTTGAACGATTTCAACGATCTAAAATGCTTGAAAATGCTTATTTTGTAGCAAAACAGCACGTTTGAGCTTTTACTGATGGCGTTTACTAACGCGTAAAAACAGCACTTATAAAGCGACGAATTTTTTATTTATCGTTTTATTAATATGCGTCTATTTGAACGATTTCAGCCGATCTAAAATGCTTGAAATGCTTATTTTAGCAAAACAGCACGTTTGAAGGCTTTAATCCAGCGTTTTAACGCGTAAAACAACTTATAAAACGACAGAAATTTTGGGGTTCGAAAATGCTTATTTTAGCAAAACAGCGCGTTTTGAACTTTAATCTGCGTTTTAACGCGTAAAACAGCATAAAAACGACGGGTACACATTATTCGTTTTATTAATGTGCTTCTATTTGAACGATTTCAACATTTGATCTAAAATGCTTGAGAAAATGCTTATTTTATGGAAACAGCACGTTTTGAGCTTTAATCTGCGTTTTAACGCGAAAAACAGCTTATAAAAACGACGACATTTTATTATTCGTTTTTTTATTAATATTGCGTCTATTTGAACGATTTCCAGCGATCACAAAATGCTTGAAAATACTTATTTTAGCAAAACAGCGCGTTTTGAGCTTCAATCAGCGTTTTAACGCGTAAAACAACATAAAACGACAGAATTTTTTATTGTTTTGTTTTTATTAATATTGCGCGTCTATTTGAACGATTTCAACGATCTAAAATGCTTGAAAATGCTTGGCGCAGCAAAACAGCACGATTTGAGCTTTTAATCTGCGTTTTAACGCGTAAAACAGCGCAAAACGACGAAATTTTTATTATTCGTTTTTAGTATGTACGTCTATTTGAACGATTTCAACGATCTAAAATGCCCGAAAATGCTTATTTGCTTCGCGGAAACAGCACGTTTTGAGCTTTATTCTGCGTTTTTTAACGTAAAACAACATAAAACGACGAAATTTATTATTTGTTTTTTTATTTTTTATTTACGTCTGTTGAACGATTTCGACGATCTAAAATGCTTGAAAATGCTTATTTTAGCAAAACAGCACGTTTTGAGCTTTAATTTTGCGTTTTTAACGCGTAAAACAACATAAAACGACGAATTTTTTATTATTCGTTTTTTTATTAATATTCGCGTCTATTTGAACAGTTTCAACGATCACAAATGCTTGAAAATGCTTATTTTAGCAAAACAGCACGTTTGAGCTTTAATCTGCGTTTTAACGCGTAAAACGCTTATAAAACGATGAATTTACTTATTATTCGTTTTTATTAATAATACTTCTATTTGAACGATTTCAGCGATCTAAAATGCTTGAAATGCCTATTTTGGCGAAAACAGCACGTTTTGAGCTTTTAATCTGCGTTTTAACGCGTAAAACCTTGTAGCATAAAACGACCAGATTTTTTATTATTCGTTTTTATTTTTTGTACGTCTATTTAGAACGATTTCAACGATCTAAAATGCTTGAAAATACTTATTTTAGCAAAACAGCACGTTTTGAGAGCTTTAATCTGCGTTTTAACGCGTAAAACAACATAAAACGACGAATTTTTTTATTATTCGTTTTTATTAATAATGCGTCTATTTAGACGATTTCCAACGATCTAAAATGCTTGAAGAATGCTTATTTTATAGCAAAACGGCACGTTTTGAGTTTTTCGTTTTAACGCGTAAAACAAAAAAAAAAATTTTTTTATTTTTTTTTATTTTTGTTCTATTTAAAAGATTTCAAGATCAAAATTTTTTTTTTTAAAAAACACGTTTTTAGAAGCTTTTAACGCGTAAAAAAACAAAAAAACGAAATTTTTTTATTTTTTTTTAATATTTTTCTTTTAAGATTTCAAAAAACTTAAAAAATTATTCAGCATCGTTTTGAGCTTTAACTGCGTTTAACGCGTAAACAGCATAAAAATTACAATTTTTATTATTCGTTTTTTATTAATATTGCTTCTATTTAAACGATTTCAACGATCTAAAATGCTTGAAAATGCTTTACTTTAGCAAAACAGCACGTTTGAGCTTTAATCTGCGTTTTAACGCGTAAAACAGAATAAAACGACGAAATTTTTATTATTCGTTTTTTTAATATTGTTTCTATTTGAAACGATTTCAAACGATCTAAAATGGTTGAAAATGCTTATTTTAGCAAAACAGCACGTTTTGAAAGCTTTAATCTGCGTTTTAACAAGTGTAAAACAGCATAAAAACGACGAATTTTTATTATCGCCTTTTTATTAATATTGCGTCTATTTGAACGATTTCAACGATCTAAAATGCTTGAAGATGCTTATTTTAGCAAAACAGCACGTTTGAGCTTTATTCTGCGTTTTAACGGGGCGTAAAACGGCATAAAAATCTACTAAAATTTATTATTCGCTTCGGCTTTACTGCGTCTATTTGAACGATTTCAAATCGACCTAAAAAGCTTGAAAATGCTTATTTTAGCAAAACAGCACGTTTTGAGCTTTAATTCTGCGTTTTAACGCGTAAAACAGCATAAAAACGACGAAATTTTATTATTCGTTTTTTAATATTGCTTCTATTTGAACGATTTCCAACGATCTAAACGCTTTAAAAATGCTTATTTTAGCAAAACAGCACGTTTTGAGCTTTATTCTGCGTTTTAACGCGTAAAACAGCATAAAACGACGAAATTTTTATTATTCGTTTTTATTTTTATTGCGTCTTATTTGAACGATTTTCAACGATCTAAAAATGCTTGAAAATGCTTATTTTAGCAAAACAGCACGTTTTGAGCTTTATTCTGCGTTTTAACGCGTAAAACAGCATAAAAACGACGAAATTTCATTTTCGTTTTTATTTTTATTGCGCTCCATTCGGAACGAAATGATTTCAACGATCTTAAAAATGCTGAAAATGCTTTATTTTAGCAAAACAGCAATGTTTTGAGTTTTAATCAGCGTTTAACGCGTAAAAATGTTAATAAAAAAACGACGAAATTTTTATTATTTGTTTTTATTAATATTGCGTCTATTTGAAACGATTTCAACGGATCTAAAATGCTTGAAAATGTTTATTTTAGCAAAACAGCACGTTTTGAGTTTTAATCTGCGTTTTAACGCGTAAAAACAGCATAAAAACGACGAATTTTTATTATTTGTTTTTATTAATATTGCTTCTATTTGAACGATTTCAACGATCTAAAATGCTTGAAAATGCTTATTTTAGCAAAAACAGCACGATTTGAGCTTTAATCTGAGTTTTAACGCGTAAAACAGCATAAAAACGACGAAATTTTTATTATTCGTTTTTATTAATATTGCGTCTATTTTGAACGTGATTTCAACGATCTAAAAATGCTTGAAAATGCTTATTTTAGCAAAACAGCACGTATTGAGCTTTATCTCTGCGTTTTAACGCAAAACAGCATAAAAACGACGAAATTTTTATTATTCGTTTTTATTTTTACCAGGCCTATTTGAACGTGATTTCCTGACGATTCAAAATGCTTGAAAAATGTTTATTCTAGCAAAAACAGCACGTTTTGAGGCTTAATCTGCGTTTTAACGCGTAAAACAGCATAAAAACGACGAATTTTTATTATTCGTTTTTATAAATATTGCGTCTATTTGAACGATTTCAACGATCTAAAATGCTTGAAAGTGCTTATATTTCAGCAAAACAGCACGTTTTGAGCTTTAATCTGCGTTTTAACGCGTAAAACAGCATAAAAAACGACGAATTTCATTATTCGTTTTTATTAATATTGCTTCTCCTATTTGAACGATTTCAATGATCTAAAATGCTTGAAAATGCTTATTTTAGCAAAACAGCACGTTTTGAGCTTTATTCTGCGTTTTAACGCGTAAACAGCATAAAAACGACGAAATTTTTATTATTCGTTTTTATAAATATTGCGTCTATTTGAACGATTTCAACGATCTAAAATGCTTGAAAATGCTTATTTTAGCAAAACAGCATCGTTTTGAGCTTTTTAATCAAGCGTTTTAACGCGAAAACAGCATAAAACGACGAATTTTATTTATCGTTTTATTACTATTGCGTCTTATTTGAACGATTTTCAGCGATCTAAAAATGCTTGAAAATGCTTATTTTAGCAAAACAGCACGTTTTGAGCTTTTAATCAGCGTTTTAACGCGTAAACAGCATAAAAAACGACGAAATTTTTATTATTTGTTTTTATTAATATTGCGTCTATTTGAATGATTTCAACGATCTAAAATGCTTTGAAAAATGCTTATTTTAGCAAACAGCACGTTTTGAGCTTTAATCAGCGTTTTAACGCGTAAAACAGCATAAAACGACGAAATTTTATTGTTTGTTTTTATTAATATTGCGTCTATTTGAACGATTTCAACGATCTAAAATGCTTGAAAATGCTTATTTTAGCAAAACAGCACGATTTGAAAGCTTTTAATCTGCGTTTTAACGCGTAAACAGCATAAAAACGACGAAATTTTTATTATTCGTTTTTATTAATATTGCGTCTATTTGAACGATTTCAACGATCTAAAATGCTTGAAAATGCCATTTTAGCAAAACAGCACGTTTTGAGCTTTATTCTGCGTTTTAACGGGCGTAAAACAGCATAAAAACGAAGCAGTAAATTTTTTATTATTCGTTTTTATTTTATTGCGTCTATTTGAAACGATTTCGACGATCTAAAATGCTTAAAAAATGCTTATTTTAGCAAAACAGCACGTTTTGAGCTTTAATCTGCGTTTTAACGCGTAAAACAGCATAAAAACGCGACGAATTTTTTATTATTCGTTTTTATTAATATTGCGTCTATTTGAACGATTTCAACGATCTAAAATGTGTTTGAAAATGCTTTATTTTAGCAAAACAGCACGTTTTGAAAGTTTTAATCTGCGTTTTAACGCGTAAAACAGCATAAAAACGATGAATTTTTATTATTCGTTTTTATTAATATTGCTTCTATTTGAACGATTTCAACGATCTAAAATGCTTGAAAATGCCTATTTTAGCAAAACATAATGTTTTGAGTTTTAATCTGCGTTTTAACGCGTAAAACAGCATAAAAACGACGAATTTTTTTTATTATTCGTTTTATTAATATTGCTTCTATTTGAACGATTTCAACGATCTAAAATGTGCTTGGAAATGCCTTATTTTAGCAAAACAGCACGTTTGAGTTTTAATCTGCGTTTTAACGCGTGCAAAACAGCATAAAAACGACGAAATTTTTATTATTCGTTTTTTATTAATAATATTGCGTCTATTTGAACGATTTTCAACGATCTAAAATGCTTGGTAAATGCTTATTTTAGCAAAACAGCACGTTTTGAGTTTTATTCTGCGTTTTAACGCGTAGAACAGCATAAAAACGACGAATTTTATTGCTCCGTTTTTATTAATATTGCGTCTATTTGGAACGATTTCCGCAACGATCTAAAATGCTTGAAAATGCTTATTTTAGCAAAACAGCACGTTTTGAGTTTTAATCTGCGTTTTAACGCGTAAAACAGCATAAAAAACGACGAATTTTTATTATTCGTTTTTATTAATATTGTTTCTATTTGAACGATTTCAACGTGATCGTGCCGCTTGAAAATGCTTATTTTGGCAAAACAGCACGTTTTGAGCTTTATTCTGCGTTTTAACGCTGAAAAGAGCATAAAAACGACGAAATTTTTATTATTCGTTTTATTAATATTGCTTCTATTTGAACGATTTCAACGATCTAAAATGCTTGAAAATGCTTATTTTAGCAAAACAGCACGTTTTAGCTTTATTCTGCGTTTTAACGCGTAAACAGCATAAAAACGACGAAATTTTTATTATTCGTTTTATAAATATTGCCAGTCTATTTGAACGATTTCAACGATCTAAAATGCTTGAACCCGCCATTTGCGCAAAACAGCACGTTTTGAGCTTAATCAGCGTTTTAACGCGTAAAACAGCATAAAACCCACGAATTTTATTTATCGTTTTATTAATATTGCGTCTATTTGAAACGATTTCAGCGATCTAAAATGCTTTTGAAAATGCTTATTTTAGCAAAACAGCACGTTTTTGAGCTTTAATCAGCGTTTTAACGCGTAAAACAGCATAAAAAACGACGAAATTTTATTATTTTGTTTTTTTTTTTTTGCGTCCATTTTTAACGATTTCGACGATCTAAAATGCTTAAAAAAGCTTATTTTTGCAAAACAAAACACGTTTTTAGTTTTTAAACTGCGTTTTTAAAGCGTAAAAAGAAAAAAAACGACGAATTTTTATTATTCGTTTTTTTTAAAATTGCGTCTATTTTTAACGATTTCCCCAAAGATCTAAAAAGGGTTTAAAATGTTTTTTTTAGCAAAACAGCAGTTTTTAGCTTTTTAAACTGCGTTTAAGCAAAACAGCATAAAACGATGAATTTTTTTTTTATTCGTTTTTATTAATATTGTTTTTATTTGGGAAAGATTTCAACGATCAAAAAAGCTTAAAAAAGCCTATTTTAGCAAAACAGCACGTTTTTAGTTTTAATCTGCGTTTTTTAAAGCGTAAAACAGCATAAAAAAAGACGAAAATTTTTTTTATTCGTTTTTTTTTAATATTGCTTCTATTTGGGAAAGATTTCAACGATCTAAAATGCTTGAAAATGTTTTTGCAAAACAGCACGTTTTGAGTTTTTAAACTGCGTTTTAACGCGTAAAAAAGCATAAAAAAGACGAAATTTTTTTTTTATTCGTTTTTAATTTAAAATTGCGTCTATTTGAACGGGTTTCCCAAAGATTAAAAAAGCTTGAAAAAAGCTTTTTTTTTAGCAAAAAAGCACGTTTTGAGTTTTTTGCGTTTTAACGCGTAAAAAAGCATAAAAAAGACGAATTTTTTTTGTTTGTTTTTATTAATATTCGTCCCATTTTTAACGATTTCAACGATTTTAAAATGCTTTAAAAATGCTTTTTTTAGCAAAAAAGCACGTTTTGAGTTTTTAACGGGGTTTTTAAAGCGTAAACAGCCAAAAAAAAAAGAATTTTTTATTATTCGTTTTTTTTTAATATTGTTTTTATTTTGGGAAAGATTTCAAAGATTTTAAAAAAGCTTTAAAAAACTTATTTTAGCAAAACAGCACGTTTTTTAGTTTTTTTCTGCGTTTTAACGCCGAAAAAAGCATAAAAAAGACGAAATTTTTATTATTCGTTTTTATTAAATTTCCCTTTGAACGATTTTTTTCGATCTAAAAAAGCTTGAAAATGCTTATTTTAGCAAAAAAGCACGTTTTGAGTTTTCCCCCCCTTTAACCCCGTAAAACAAATAAAAATTACGAATTTTTATTATTGTTTTTTATTAATATTGCTTCTATTTAAACGATTTCAACGATTAAAATGCTTGAAAATGTTTTTTTTGCAAAAAAAAAAGTTTT
>NW_027047530.1:0-14222 GCF_025399875.1 Dalotia coriaria
GAATTTTTTTTATTCTTTTTTATTTATTTTTTAGAACGATTTCCAACGATCTAAAATGCTTGAAAATGCTTATTTTAGCAAAAAAGCAGTTTTTAGCTTTTTAAACTGCGTTTTTAACCCTAAACAGCATAAAAAGACGAATTTTTATTATTCGTTTTTTTTAATATTGCCTATTTGAACGATTCCCAAAGATCTAAAATGCTTGAAAATGCTTATTTTAGCAAAACAGACGTTTTGAGCTTTAACCCGCGTTTTAACGCGAAAACACAAAAACAAATTTTTTTTTACGTTTTTAAATATTGCGCATTTAACGATTTCAACATCAAAATGCTTGAAAAAGCTTATTTTAAAAAACAGCAGTTTTGAGTTTAATCTGCGTTTTTAAAGCGAAAACAGCATAAAAACGACGAAATTTTTATTATTCGTTTTTATTTTGTTGCGTCTATTTGAACGATTTCAACGATCTAAAATGCTTGAAAATGCTTATTTTAAAACAAACAGCACGTTTTTAACTTTAATCTGCGTTTTAACGCGTAAAACAGCATAAAAAAAGACGAAATTTTTTTATTCGTTTTTTTTTAATATTGCGTCTATTTGAACGATTTCAACGATCTAAAATGCTTGAAAATGTTTATTTTAAAAAACAGCACGTTTTGAGTTTTTAAACTGCGTTTTTAAAGCGTAAAAAAAGCATAAAACGACGAATTTTTTTTTATTGTTTTTTTAAAAATTTTTTATTTAACGTTTTCAACGATTAAAATGCTTGAAAATGCTTTTTTTGCAAAACAGCGTTTTGAGCTTTTTTCTGTTTTAACCCAAAAAAGTAAAAAAGACAAATTTTAATTGTTTTTATTAATATTGCATCTATTTGAACGATTTCAACGATCTAAAAATGCTTGAAAATGCTTTTTTTTAGCAAAAACACGTTTTGAGCTTTAACGCGTTTTTAAAGCGTAAAAAACATAAAAAAAAATTTTTTTTATTCGTTTTATAATATTGCTTTATTTAAACGATTTCAAGATCTAAATGCTTGAAAATGCTTAAGCAAAACAGCACGTTTTTAGCTTTTTAACTGCGTTTAACGCGTAAAAAAGCAAAAAGACGAAATTTTTTTTATTGTTTTTTTTAATATTGTTTATTTGAACGATTTCAACGATCTAAAATGCTCGAAAAAGTTTTTTTTAGCAAAAAAAGACAGCTGTAAGCAACGCGAAAAAAGCATAAAAACGACGATTTTTTATTATTCGTTTTTTTTTAAAAAAATTGGTCTATTTGAACGATTTCAACGATCTAAAATGCTTTAAAATGCTTATTTTAGCAAAACAGCACGTTTTGAGTTTTAACGTTTTTAAAGCGTAAAAAAGCATAAAAAAGACGAATTTTTTTTTATTCGTTTTTATTAATATTGTGTCTATTTGAACGATTTCAACCATCTAAAAATGTTGAAAATGCTTATTTTTGCAAAACAGACGTTTTGAGTTTTTAATCGGTTTTGCGTAAAACAGCATAAAAACAATTTTTTTTAACGTTTTTTTTAAAAGTTTTTTGAACGATTTTAACGATCAAAAAAGCGAAAATGCTTATTTTAGCAAAAAAAGCACGTTTTATTTTAACTGGTTTTTTAACCCTAAAAAGATAAAAAAAGACAAATTTTATTATTCGTTTTTATTTTGTTGCGTCTATTTTAACGATTTCAACGCAAAAAGCTTTAAAATGTTATTTTAGCAAAAAGCACGTTTTGAACTTTAATCTGCGTTTTAACGCGTAAAAAAGCAAAAAAACGACGAATTTTTTTTATTCGTTTTTTTAATAGTTCTATTTGAACGATTTCAACGATCTAAAAAAGCTTGAAAATGTTTTTTTTGCAAAAAAAGCACGTTTTTAGTTTTTAAACTGCGTTTTTAACGCGTAAAAAGATAAAAAAGACGAAATTTTTTTTATTGTTTTTATTAATATTGCTTATTTGGGAAAGATTTCAAGATCTAAAATGCTTGAAAAAGCTTATTTTGCAAAAAAGCACGTTTGAGTTTAATCTGCGTTTTTAAAAAGGGAAAACGCATAAAACGACGATTTTTTTATTATTCCTTTTTATTTTTTGCTTCATTTAAAGATTTCAAAAGATCAAAAAAGCTTTAAAATACTTATTTTAAAACAAAACAGCACGTTTTGAGCTTTTAAACCGGTTAACGCGAAAACAGCATAAAACGACGAATTTTTTATTATTCGTTTTTTTTAAAAAGTTTATTTGAACGATTTCAAGATCTAAAAAAGTTTTTAAAATGCTTTTTTTTGCAAAAAGCACGTTTTTAGTTTTAACGCGTTTTAACGCGTAAAAAAGCATAAGAACGACGAATTTTTATTATTCGTTTTTTTTAATATTGCGTCTATTTGAACGATTTCAACGATCTAAAATGCTTGGCAACGTTTATTTTAGCAAACAGCACGTTTTGTGCTTCAATCTGTGTTTTAACGCGTAAAACAGCATAAAAATCGACGAAATTTTATTATTCGTTTTTACACATTGCGTCTATTTGAACGATTTCAACGTGATCTAAAATGTGCTTCTGAAAATGCTTATTTTAGCAAAACAGCACGTTTTGAGCTTTATTCTGCGTTTTAACGCGTAAACTGCATAAAACGACGAAATTTTTATTATTCGTTTTTTATTTTTATTGCGACCATTTGGAACGATTTCAACGATCTACAATGCATGAAAATGCTTATTTTGAAACAGCACGTTTTGAGTTTTAATCTGCGTTTTAACGCGTAAAACAGCATAAAACGACGAATTTTTTATTCGTTTTTATTATTATTGCTTCTATTTGAACGATTTCAACGATCTAAAATGCTTGAAAATGCTTATTTAGCAAAACAGCACGTTTGAGTTTTAATCTGCGTTTTAACGCGTAAAACAGCATAAAAACGACGAAATTTTTATTATTCGTTTTTTATTAATATTGCGTCTATTTGAACGATTTCAACGATCTAAAATGCTTGAAAATGCTTATTTTAGCAAAACAGCACGTTTTGAGCTTTAAATCGCGTTTTAACGCGTAAACAGCATAAAATCGACGAAATTTTATTATCTGTTTTTATTAATATTGCGTCTATTTGAACGATTTCAACGATCTAAAATGCTTGAAAATGCTTATTTTAGCAAAACAGCACGTTTTGAGTTTTATTCTGCGTTTTAACGCGTAAAAACTGCATAAAAAACGACGAAATTTTTATTATTCGTTTTTATTTTTATTGCGTCTATTTGAACGATTTCAACGATCTACAATGCATGAAAATGCTTATTTTAGCAAAAACAGCACGTTTTGTGCTTTAATCTGCGTTTTAACGCGTAAAACAGCATAAAAACGACGAATTTTTTTTATTCGTTTTTTATTATTATTACGTTTCCTATTTGAACGATTTCAACGATCTAAAATGCTTGAAAAATGCTATTTTAGCAAAACAGCACGTTTTGAGTTTAATCTGCGTTTAACGCGTAAAACAGCATAAAAACGACGAAATTTTATTATTCGTTTTTATTAATATTGCTTCTATTTGAACGATTTCAACGATCTAAAAATGCTCGAAAATGCTTATCAGCAAAACAGCACGTTTTGAGCTGTAATCTGCGTTTGGGCGTAAAACTGCATAAAAACGACGAAATTTTATTATTCGTTTTTATTTTATTGCGACTATTTGAAACGATTTCAACGGATCTGCCACGTATGAAAATGTTTATTTTAGCAAAAACAGCACGTTTTGAGCTTTGACCCGCGTTTTAACGCGTAAAACAGCATAAAAACGACGAATTTTTTATTCGTTTTTTATTATTATTACTTATTTGAACGATTTCAACGAGATCTGTAAAATGCTTGAAAATGCTTATTTTAGCAAAACAGCACGTTTTGTGAGTTTTAATCTGTTTTAACGCGTAAAACAGCATAAAAACGACGAAATTTTTATTATTCGTTTTATTAATATTGCGTCTATTTTGAACGATTTCAACGATCTAAAATGCTTGAAAAGTTTATTTTAGCAAACAGCACGTTTTGAGCTTTAATTCGTTTTAACGCGTAAACTGCATAAAAAACGACGAAATTTTTATTCGTTTTTTATTTTATTGCGTCTATTTGAACGATTTCAACGATCTACAATGCATGAAAAATGTTTATTTAGCAAAACAGCACGTTTTGAGCTTTAATCTGCGTTTTTAACGCGTAAAACAACAGCATAAAAACGACGAATTTTTTATTCGTTTTTATTATTATTGCTTCTATTTTGAACGATTTCAACGATCTAAAATGCTTGAAAATGCTTTATTTTAGCAAAACAGCAATTTTGAGCTTTAATCTGCGTTTTAACGCGTAAAACAGCATAAAACGACGAAATTTTTATTATTCGTTTTTACAATATTGCTTCCTATTTGAACGATTTCAACGATCTAAAATGCCTGAAAATGCTTATTTTAGCAAAACAGCACGTTTTGAGCTGTAATCTGCGTTTTAACGCGTAAACAGCATAAAAACGACGATTTTTTGTATTATCTGTTTTATTAATATTGCGTCTATTTGAACGATTTCAACGATCTAAAATGCTTGAAAATGCTTATTTTAGCAAAAAACAGCACGTTTTGAGCTTTAATCTGCGTTTTAACGCGCAAACAGCATAAAACGACGAATTTTATTATTCGTTTTTATTATTGTGTCTATTTGAACGATTTCAACCATCTAAAAATGCTTGAAAATGCTTTATTTTAGCAAAACAGCACGTTTTGAGTTTTAATCTGCGTTTTAACGCGTAAAACAGCATAAAACGACGAAATTTTATATTATTCGTTTTTATTAATATTGCGTCTATTTGAACGATTTCAACGATCTAAAATGCTTGGAAAAATGCTTTTATTTTAGCAAAACAGCATCGTTTTGAGCTTTAATCTGCTTTAACGCGTAGTAACAGCTAAAAACGAAGAATTTTTATTATTCGTTTTTTATTAATATTGCGTCTATATTTGACGATTTCAACGATCTAAAATGCTTGAAAATGTTTATATTTTAGCAAAACAGCACGTTTTGAGCTATAATCTGCGTTTTAACGCGTAAAACAGCATAAAAAACGACGAATTTTTATTATTCGTTTTATTAATATTGCGTCTATTTGAACGATTTCAACGATCTAAAATGCTTGAAAATGCTTATTTTAGCAAAACAGCACGTTTTGAGTTTAATCTGCGTTTTAACGCGTAAAACAGGCATAAAACAACGAATTTTTGCCATTCGTTTTTATTAATATTGCTTCTATTTTAACGATTTCAACGATCTAAAATGCTTAAAATGCTTATTTCCAGCAAAAACAGCACGTTTTGAGTTTTATTCTGCGTTTTAACGCGTAAAAACAGCGTAAAAACGAAATTTTATTATTAGTTTTTATTAATATTGCTTCTATTTGAACGATTTCAACGATCTAAAATGCTTGAAAATGCTTATTTTAGCAAAAAACAGCACGTTTTGTGCTTTAATCTGCGTTTTTAACGCGCGTAAAACAGCATAAAATCGACGAAATTTTATTATTCGTTTTATTAATATTGCGTCTATTTGAACGATTTCAACGATCTAAAATGCTTGAAAATGTTTATTTTAGCAAACAGTACGTTTTGAGTTTTATTCTGCGTTTTAACGCGTAAAACTGCATAAAAACGACGAAATTTTTATTATTCGTTTTATTTTTATTGCGACTAACGATTTCAACGACGCCACGCATGAAAATGCTGCTGGTTTTAAAGCAAAACAGCACGTTTTGAGCTTTAATCTGCGTTTTAACGCGTAAAACAGCATAAAAACGGACGAATTTTTTTTATTCGTTTTTATTATTATACGACGGAACGATTTCAACGATCTAAAATGCTTGAAAATGCTTATTTTGTGCAAAACAGCACGTTTTGAGCTTTAATCTGCGTTTTAACGCGTAAACAGCATAAAACGACGAAATTTTATTATTCGTTTTTATTAATATTGCCATTGAACGTTTCAACGATCTAAAATGCTTGAAAATGTTATTTTAGCAAAACAGCACGTTTTGAGTTTAATCTGCGTTTTAACGCGTAAAACAGCATAAAAAAGACGAAATTTTTATTATTCGTTTTTATTAATATTGTGTCTATTTGAACGATTTCAACGATCTAAAATGATTGAAAATGTTTATTTTAGCAAAACAGCACGTTTTGAGTTTTTAAACTGCGTTTTAACGCGTAAAACAGCATAAAAAAAGACGAAATTTTTATTATTCGTTTTTATTAATATTGGGGTCTATTTGAACGATTTCAACGATCTAAAATGCTTGAAAATGCTTTTTTTTAGCAAAACAGCACGTTTTGAGCTTTAATCTGCGTTTTACGCGTAAAACAACATAAAACGACGAATTTTTTATTATTCGTTTTTTATTAATATTGCTTCTATTTGAACGATTTCAACGATCTAAAAAAGCTTGAAAATGCTTATTTTAGCAAAACAGCACGTTTTGAGTTTTAACCCCCCCTTTTAACGCGTAAAAAAGCATAAAAAAAGACGAAATTTTTATTATTCGTATTTTATTAAATTGCGTCTATTTGAACGATTTCAACGATCTAAAAAAGCTTGAAAATGCTTATTTTGCAAAAAGCACGTTTTGAGCTTTAATCTGCGTTTTAACGCGTAAAAAAAGCATAAAAACGAAGAATTTTTTATTATTTTGTTATTTATTAATATTGCGTCTATTTGAACGATTTCAACTATCTAAAATGCTTGAAAATGCTTATTTTAAACAAAACAGCACGTTTTGAGCTTTAATCTGCGTTTTAACGCGTAAACAGCATAAAACGACGAATTTTTATTATTCGTTTTTATTAATATTGGTTTTTTGAACGATTTCAACGATCTAAAATGCTTGAAAAAAGCTTATTTTAGCAAAACAGCACGTTTTGAGCTTTAATCTGCGTTTTAACGCGTAAAAAAGATAAAAAAAACGAATTTTTTATTATTCGTTTTTATTAATATTGCTTTATTTTGAACGATTTCAACGACAAAATGCTTGAAAATGCTTATTTTGAAACAGCACGTTTTGAGTTTATTCTGCGTTTTAACGCGTAAAACAGCAAAAAACGACGAAATTTTATTATTAGTTTTTTATTAATATTGCTTCTATTTGAACGATTTCCAACGATCTAAAAATGCATGAAAATGCTTATTTTAGCAAAACAGCACGTTTTGAGCTTTATCTGCGTTTAACGCGTAAAACAGCATAAAATCGACGAAATTTTTATTATTTGTTTTTATTAATATTGCGTCTATTTGAACGATTTCAACGATCTAAAATGCTTGAAAATGCTTATTTTAGCAAAACAGCACGTTTTGAGCTTTATCTGCGTTTTAACGCAAAACAGCATAAAAAAGACGAATTTTATTATTCGTTTTTTTTTATTGCGTCTATTTGAACGATTTCAACGATCTAAAATGCATGAAAATGCTTATTTTAGCAAAACAGCACGTTTTGAGTTTTTTAAACTGCGTTTTAACGCGTAAACAGCATAAAACGACGAATTTTTTTTCGTTTTATTATTAGCTTCTATTTGAACGATGTCAACGATCTAAATGCTTGAAAATGCTTATTTTGCAAAACAGCACGTTTTGAGAATCGTTTTAACGCAAAACAGCATAAAACGACGAAATTTTATTATTCGTTTTATTAATATTGCGTCTATTTGAACGATTTCAACGATCTAAAATGCTGAAAAAATGCTTATTTTAGCAAAACAAAATGATTTGAGCTTAATCTGCGTTTTAACGCGTAAAACGTTGATAAAAACGACGAATTTTTATTATTCGTTTTATTAATATTGCTTCTATTTGAACGATTTCAACGACTCAAAATGCTTGAAAATGTGCTTATATTTTAAAGCGGGAAAAACAGCACGTTTCTTGTTTTATTCTGCGTTTTAACGTGTAAAAGTATACAAAACCACGAAATTTTTTGCCATTCGTTTTACGGTTTACGTCACGAACGCATTTCAACGATCTAAAATGCTTGAAAATGCTTACTTACCAAAAACAGCGTACGTTTTGAGTTGTAATCTGCGTTTTAACGCGTAAAAACAGCATAAAAAATGACGAATTTTGAATTTTTATTATTCGTTTTTATTAATATTGCGTCTATTTGAACGATTTCAACGATCTAAAATGCTTGAAAATGCTTATTTTAGCAAAACAGCACGTTTGGCTTTTAATCTGCGTTTTAACGCGTAAAACAGCATAAAAACGACGAAATTTTTATTATTCGTTTTTATTAATATTGCTTCTATTTGAACGATTTCAACGATCTAAAATGCTTGAAAATGCTTATTTTAGCAAAACAGCACGTTTTGAGCTTTAATCGCGTTTTAACGCGTAAAACAACATAAAACGACGAAATTTTATTATTCGTTTTTATTAATATTGCGTCTATTTGAACGATTTCAACGATCTAAATGCTTGAAAATGCTTATTTTTAGCAAAACAGCTGCGTTTTGTTTTCAGCATAAAACGACGAAATTTTATTATTCGTTTTATTAAAGTTCTATTTAAAAAGATTTCAACGATCTAAAATGCTTGAAAATGTTTTTTTTAGCAAAACAGCACGTTTTTTTAATCTGCGTTTTAACGCGTAAAACTGCATAAAACGGACGAATTTTTAATATTCGTTTTTATTAATATTGCTTCTATTTAAACGATTTCAACGATCTAAAATCTTGAAAATGCTTATTTTAAGCAAAAAGCAGTTTGAGCTTTTAATCTGCGTTTTTTAAAGGTAAAACAGCATAAAAAAGACGAATTTTTTATTATTCGTTTTTATTAATATTGCTTCTATTTGAACGATTTCGACGATCTAAAATGCTTGAAAATGTTTTTTGGGAAAAAAGCAGTTTTTAGCTTTAATCTGCGTTTTTCTATGGAAAAAAGCATAAAACCCACGAAATTTTTATTATTCTTTTTTTTTAATATTGCTTCATTTAAAAAGGGTTTCAACGGGTCTAAAATGCTTGAAAAATGTTTTTTTTGCAAAACAGCACGTTTTGGGTTTTTAAACTGCGTTTTTTAAAGCGTAAAACTGGGATTTAAAAAGACGAATTTTTTTTTATTCGTTTTTATTAAATTTTCCCTTTTAAAAAGATTTCAACGATCTAAAAAGCTTGAAAATGCTTATTTTTGGGAAAAAAAGCACGTTTTGAGCTTTTTAAACTGCGTTTTAACCGGGGTAAAAAGCAAAAACGACGAATTTTTTTTTTATTCCTTTTTTTAATATTGTTTTATTTTTAACGATTTCACGATCTTAAAAAAGCTTGAAAATGCTTTTTTTAAAACAAAAAAGCACGTTTTGAGCTTTTAAATTCGTTTTTAAAGCGTAAAACAGCATAAAAAAAGACGAATTTTTATTATTCGTTTTTTTTAATATTGCTTCTATTTGAACGATTTCGACGATCTTAAAAAGCTTGAAAATTTCTTATTTTAGCAAAAAAGCACGTTTTGAGTTTTAATTTTGCGTTTTTAAAGCGTAAAAAAAGCATAAAAACGACGAAATTTTTTTTTATTCGTTTTTTTTAATATTGGTCTATTTGAACGATTTCAACGATCTTTAAAAAGCTTGAAAATGCTTTTTTTTTAGCAAAACAGCAGGTTTTTTAGCTTTTTTCTGCGTTTTAACCCCCGTAAAACAAAAAACCGTTTTAACCCCCCTTTTTTTTTTTCCCCCCAAAACCAACCTTAAAAAGCTTTTAAAATGCTTATTTTAGCAAAAAAAGCACGTTTTGAGTTTTAATCTGCTTTAACCGAAAACAGCATAAAACGATGAATTTTTTTTTACTCGTTTTTATTAATATTGCTTCTATTTGAAAAGATTTCAAACGATCTAAAATGCTTTGAAAAGCTTATTTTATCAAAACAACACGTTTTGAGTTTTTAAACTGCGTTTTAACGCGTAAAACAGCATAAAAAACGACGAAATTTTTTTTATTCGTTTTTTTTAATATTGCGTCTATTTGAACGATTTCAACGATCTAAAATGCTTGAAAAAAGCTTATTTTAGCAAAAAAGCACGTTTTTTAGTTTAATCTGCGTTTTAACGCGTAAAAAAAGCATAAAAAAAGACGAATTTTTATTATTCGTTTTTATTTATTGCTTCTATTTGAAAAGATTTCCCAAAGATCAAAAAATTTTTAAAATGCTTATTTTAGCAAAAAAAGCACGTTTTGAGTTTTTAAACTGGTTTTTAAAGCATAAACAGCATAAAACGACGAATTTTTTTTTTATTCGTTTTTTTTTAATATTGCCCATTTGAACGATTTCAACGATCTAAAAAGCTTGAAAATGATTATTTTACAAAAAAAGCACGTTTTTAGCTTTAATCTGCGTTTTAACGCGTAAAAAAAGCATAAAAAAGACGGGGAAATTTTTTATTATTCGTTTTTATTAATATTGCGTCTATTTGGGAAAGATTTTCAACGATCTAAAATGCTTTGAAAATGTTATTTTAGCAAAAAAAGCACGTTTTGAGCTTTAATCTGCGTTTTAGCGCGTAAAAAAGCATAAAACGACGAATTTTTTTTTATTTTGTTTTTATTAATATTGCTTCTATTTAAACGATTTCAACGATCTAAAAAAGCTTTTAAAATGCTTTATTTTTGCAAAACAGCACGTTTTGAGCTTTTTAAACTGCGTTTTAACGCGTAAAACAGCATAACAACGACGAATTTTTTTTTATTCGTTTTTTTTTAATATTGCTTCTATTTAAACGATTTCAACGATCTAAAATGCTTGGGAAAAAGTTTTTTTTAGCAAAACAGCACGTTTTGAGCTTTAATCTGCGTTTTTTTAAAGCGAAAACAGCATAAAAACGACCAATTTTTTTTTATTCGTTTTTATTAATATTGCTTCTATTTAAACGATTTCAACGATCTTTAAAAAGTTTTTTTTATTTTTTTGCAAAACAGCACGTTTTTAAAACTTTTTAAACTGCGTTTTTAAAGCGGGAAAACAGCATAAAAACGACGAAATTTTTTATTATTCGTTTTTTAATTTAAAATTGCTTCTATTTGAAAAGATTTCAACGGGGTCTAAAAAAAGCTTGAAAAAAGTTTTTTTTTAAAACAAAAAAAGCAGGTTTTGAGCCTTTTTTCTACGGAACGCGTAAAAAAGCATTTCACAAAATTTTTTTAAAACGGTTTTTTTTTTTATTTCCCATTTGGGAAAAGGGTTTCAACATCTAAAATGCTTTTAAAAATGTTTTTTTTAGCAAAACAGCACTTTTAGTTTTAATCTGCGTTTTAACGCGTAAAACAGCATAACAACGACGAATTTTTTTTTTATTCGTTTTTTTTTAATATTTCTTCATTTGAACGATTTCAACGATCTAAAAAAGCTTGAAAATGCTTTTTTTTAGCAAAACAGCACGTTTTTAGTTTTTAAACTGCGTTTTTAAAGCGTAAAAAAGCATAAAAAAAGACGGGAAAATTTTTTTTATTCTTTTTTTTAATATTGCGTCTATTTGAAAAGATTTCAACGATATAAAAAAGCTTTGGAAATGCTTATTTTAAAACAAAAAAGCACCCTTTTGAGCTTTTTAAACTGCGTTTTAACGCGTAAAAAGCATAAAAACGACGAATTTTTTATTATTCGTCTTTTTAATTTTTGCGTCTATTTGGGAAAGATTTCAACATCTAAAATGCTTTTAAAATGCTTTTTTTTTAGCAAAACAGCACGTTTTGAGCTTTAATCGCGTTTTGCATAAAACAGCATAAAAAAGACGAATTTTTTTTTATTCGTTTTTATTTATTGCTTCTATTTGAAAAGATTTCCAAAAGATCTTGGGTTGAAAATGATTATTTTAGCAAAAAAAGCACGGTTTTTTAGTTTTTTAAACTGCGTTTTTAAAGCGTAAAAAAGCAAAAAAACGACGAAGTTTTTATTATTCGTTTTTTTTTAATATTGCGTCTATTTAAAAGATTTCAACGATCTAAAAAAGCTTTTAAAAAAGTTTTTTTTAGCAAAAAGAAGTTTTGAGTTTTTAAACTGCGTTTTAGCGCGTAAAACAGCATAAAAAAGACGAATTTTTTTTTTATTCGTTTTTATTAATATTGCTTCTATTTAAAAAGATTTCAACGATCTAAAAAAGCTTTAAAAAAGCTTATTTTTGCAAAACAGCACGTTTTGTTTTTAAACTGGGGGTTTTTTAAAGCGTAAACAGCATAAAAACGACGAATTTTTATTATTCCTTTTTTTTAAAATTTTTAAACGATTTTTAAGTTAAAATTTTTAAAATTTTTTTAAACAAAACGCCGTTTTATTTTTTCTTTTTTAAGCGTAAAAACATAAAAAGACAATTTTTTTTTTTATTTTGGGGAGAAAGTTTAAGTTTAAAAATGCGAAAAACTTTTTTAAAAAAAAAACCCGGGGTTTTAATTCGTTTTTTAAAAAGCATAAAACCCAAATTTTTTTTTTTTTTTTTTAAAATTTTCTTTTTTAAAAAAGATTTAAGTTAAAATGCTTAAAACTTTTTTTGTAAAAAAAAACGTTTTTATTTAAACGTTTTTAACCTAAAAAAGCTTTTAAAAAATTTTTATTTTTTTTTTTTAAAAAAAAATTTTTTTGTTTTTAAAAAAACTTAAAAACTTTTAGCAAAAAGCATTTTTTTTTTTCGTTTTAACGGTAAAAAAAAAAAATTTTTTTAATTGTTTTTTTTTTAAATTCTTTTTTTAAGACCAACGTTAAAAATGCAAAAGCCCCAAAAACCGTTTTTTTTTAATCCTTTTTAAGCGTAAAAGAAAAACGACAAAATTTATTTTTTTTAAAAGCTCTTTTGAAGTTTAACGTTTTAAAGGGAAAAATTTTTTAAAAAAAAAATTTTTTTCTTTTTTTTTTCGTTTCCTAAAACATAAAAAAAAAATTTTTTTTTTTTTTTTTTTTAAAAAACTTTTTTAAAATTTAAAGTAAAAATTTAAAAGCATTTTAAAAAACCCTTTTTTTTAATTTTTTTTAACGGTAAAAAACTAAAAGTTTTTTAAACTTTTTTTTTAAAAAAACTTTATTTAAACGTTTAATCTAAAACGGTAAAAGCAAAAAAATTTTGGTTTTTTAAAAGTTTTATCGGTAAAAAGACAAATTTTTAATTCTTTTTTTAAAAACTTTATTTAACGTTTAACGCAAAAGCTTAAAGCATTTTTAAAAAAGGGGGTTTTACTTTTATTTGCGTTTTAACGGTAAAAAGATAAAAGCAAAATTTTTTTTTTGATTTTTTTGGTTATTTTCGTTTAAGTTTAAAAGCTTAAAAACATTTTAAAAACCCGTTTTAAATTTTTGGGTTTTAAGGAAAAAAAAAAAATTTTTTTTTAATTGTTTTTAAAAAAGTTTTTTTAACGTTTAACGCTAAAAGCTTAAAAGCTTTTTTAAAAACCCTTTTATTTTTAACCCTTTTTTCGGTAAAAAAATAAAAAGGAAATTTTTTTTTTTTTTTTTTTAATTTGCGTTTTTAACGTTTAACAAATAAAAGCGAAAAAAATTTTTTTTGAAAAAATTTTGGCTTTAACGGTTTAACGCTAAAAAGCTTAAAAGTAAATTTTTTTTTTTTTCGTTTTATTAATTGGTTTTTAAAGATTTAAAAAAACTAAAACGAAAATTTATTTTCCCCTTTTGGGTTTTTAAAAAGCAAAACTAAAAAGATTTTTTTTTTTTAAAAAAAAAATTTCTTTATTTTCGTTTAACTAAAAGCAAAAGTTTTTTTAACCTTTAGGGTTTAATTGCTTTTCCCCCTAAAAGCTAAAAGCATTTTAACGTTTTTTTTAATTGGGGTTTTTGGGGAAATTTCCAACGACTTTTAAAAATTTTTTAAAAAAAGCCTTTTTTACTTTTCCGTTTTAGGGGTAAAATGCAAAAAAATTTTTTTTTTTTTTTTTTTTAAAAATTTAAAAACAAAAAAATTTAAAATCTTTTTTTTAAAAACCTTTACTTTAACCTTTTAAAGCTAAAAAATAAAAGACGTTTTTTTTTATTTTTCCATTTTAAAAGATTTAACGACAAAAATTTAAATTCTTTTTTAAACCGCGTTTTAGTTTAATTTCTTTTAAGCTAAAAAAAAACAGTTTTTTTTTTTTCGTTTTAATTTTCCCTATTTAACAAAAATTTTAAAATCTTTTTTAAAAAAGCCTTTTGACTTTTTCCCGTTTTTTA
>NW_027047531.1:0-7500 GCF_025399875.1 Dalotia coriaria
CTTTAAAAGGTTTTGCTAAAATTTAAAACTTTTCCCTTTTTTTTTAAATTTTAAAAAAAAAATTTAAAAAGTTAAAATCGTCTTTTAAAGCTGTTTTACGCGTTAAAACGAATTAAATCAAAATGTGTTTTGCTAAAATAAGCATTTTCAAGCATTTTAGATCGTTGAAATCGTTCAAATAGACGCAATGTTAATAAAAACGAATAATAAAAAATTTCGTCGTTTTTATGCTGTTTTACGCGTTAAAACGCAGATTAAAGCTCAAAACGTGCTGTTTTGCTAAAATAAGCATTTTCAAGCATTTTAGATCGTTGAAATCGTTCAAATAGACAATGTTAATAAAAACGAATAATAAAAAATTTCGTCGTTTTTAATGCTGTTTTACGCGTTAAAACGCAGATTAAAGCTCAAACGTGCTGTTTTGCTAAAATAAGCATTTTCAAGCATTTTAGATGTTGAAATCGTTCAAATAACTTTAAAACAATAAAAAAACGTAATAAAAATTTCGTCTGTTTTCGTAAAACGTTTTAACGCTTAAACGTATAGCTCAAAAAACATTTTAAGCACTTAAGTTAAATTTTCAGATTTCAATCGTTAAATAAAAGAATAAAAAATTTATTGTATCTAATACGTTTAAGCATGATTTAAAGCTCAAAACGCAGATTGAAAACTAAAACTTTTCAATTTAATCTTTTCACAAATTAGATCGTTGAAATATCAAATGGCGCATTATAAAATAACGTTTAATTAAAATTCGTTAAAAAAGCGTTTAAAGCTTAAAACGCGATTTAAAACTCAAATGCTGTTTTGCTAAATGCATTTAAGCTTTCAAATCGTTGAAATCGCTTCAAATAAGCAATATTAATAAATTTCGATATTAAATCGTGTTTTAGCGTTTAAGCGTTAAAAAAGTAAAACTCAACGTCTGTTTTTTCTAAAAAATATTCAATTTTCAACTGTTAAATGTTAAAAGCAATTTCAAAAAAAGCAATATTAATAAAAACGAATATTTAAAAAGTGCTTTTGCTAAAAAAGCATTTAAACAAATTCGTCTTGAATGTTCTAAAATAAGCTTAATAAAAATTAGATGATAAAATTTCGTCAATAAAGCAATTTTACGCGTTAAAACGCAATTAAAATAAAAACGTGCTGTTTTGCTAAAATAAGCATTTTCAAGCATTTTAGATCGTGAAATCGTTCAAATGAAGCAATATTAAAAAAACGAATAATAAAAATTTCGTCGTTTTATGCTGTTTTACGCGTTAAAAACGCAGATTAAAGCTCAAAACGTCTGTTTTGCTAAAATTCAAGCATTTTCAAATTTTGATCGTTGAAATAAATAGAAGCAATATAATAAAAACGAATAAAAAAATTCGTCGTTTTTATGCTGTTTTACGCGTTAAAACGCAGATTAAAGCTCAAAACGTGCTGTTTTGCTAAAAATAAGCATTTTCAAGCATTTTAGATCGTTGAAATCGTTCAAATAGAGCAATATTAATAAAAAAACGAATAATAAAAATTCTGTCGTTTTATGCTGTTTTACGCGCTAAAACGCAGATTAAAACTCAAAACGTGCTGTTTTGCTAAAATAAGCATTTTCAAGCTTTTAGATCGTTGAAATCGTTCAAATAGAGCAATATTAATAAAAACGAATAATAAAAATTTCGTCGTTTTATGCTGTTTTACGCGTTAAAACGCAGATTAAAGCTCAAAACGTGCTGTTTTGCTAAAATAAGCATTTTCGCATTTTAAATCGTTGAAATCGTTCAAAGAGACGCCATATTAAAAAAAATAATAAAAATTTCGTCGTTTTATGCTGTTTTACGCGTTAAAACGCAGATTAAAGCTCAAAACGTGCTGTTTTGCTAAAATAAGCATTTTCAAGCATTTTAAATCGTTGAAATCGTTCAAATAGAAGCCATATTGATAAAAATGAATAATAAAAAATTCGTCGTTTTATAAGTCTGTTTTACGCGTAAAACGCAGATTAAAGCTCAAAAAGTGCTGTTTTGCTAAAATAATCATTTTCAAGCATTTTAGATCGTTGAAATCGTTCAAATAGAAGCAATATTAATAAAAACGAATAATAAAAATTCGTCGTTTTATCTTTTTTGCGTTAAAACCGTTAAATAAAAAGCTTTTTTAAAAAAAAAAAATTTCGCTTTTAAAGTTGTCGTTAAAACCAAATTAAAAAAACGTAAAAAAAATTTTTTTTTTGCTTTTTTGCGTTAAAAACCGTTAAAAACCAAATTTTTCAAAATAAATTTTGCTTTTAAAGTTAAACGTTAAAAGCGCAAATTTTAAAAACGTTTTTTAAAATTTTCGTTTTTTTGCCTGACCCTTAAAACGCAATTAAAACAAAAGGGTTTTTTAAAATTCTTTTAAGTTTTAGTGGTTAAAGTAAATAACGCTTTTTAAAAAAAAATAAAAAAAAAATTGTGTTTTTTAAAACGCTTAAAAAAAGATTTAAAAAAAATCTGTTTTTAAAATAAATTTTAAGCTTTTTAACGGAAAAGTTTAAAAGGCTTTTCAAAATAAAATTTTTGTTTTATTTTGTTTTACCCTTAAAAAACAATTAAAAAAAAACGGGTTTTTAAAATTTCCCTTTTTGCTTTTTAAAAGTTAAAGTTAAATAAAGCTTTTAAAAAAATAATAAAAAATTTCCGTCGTTTTATGGTTTTCCAAAAAAAGAATTAATAAAAAATTTTTGTTTTTTTTAAATTAAAAACATTTTAAGCTTTTTTAACGTTGTGTTAAATAAAACAAAATTTTAAAAAAAATTAAAAAAAATTTTTTTTTTTCTTTTTTAAAAAAACGAAAAAAAATCAAAATGCTGTTTTGCTAAAAAAATTTTTTAACTTTTTTTTTTTAAATTTCCCAAAAAGAGCTTAAAAAAAAAAAAATTTTTTTTAAAAAAATTTTCCCTTAAAAAAATTAAACTAAAACGGGGTTTTGCTAAAAAAGCTTTTTTAAGCTTTTAACTTAAATCGTTAAATGCAAATAAAAACAATAATAAAAATTTTTTTTGTGTTTTAGCGTTAAAAAGCTTAAAAAACCAAAAAGGGTTTTGGGGCTAAGCATTTTAACTTTTAAAACGTTAAATGGCAAATAAAAAAAAATAATAAAAAAGGTTTTTTTTTTTGTTTTTTAAAAGGTTAAAAACGGGGTTTTGGCCCAAAAAAAAACTTTTCAAATTTTTTTTATTTAAATCGTTAAATGCGCAAATTTAAAAAAAGTAAAAAATTTTTTTTTTTTTTTTGGTTTAAAAACCGTTAAAGCTAAAGTTTTTGCTTAAAACAAGCATTTTGTTTAAAACGTTAAAAGCAAAAAAATTAATATAAAACGAATAATAAAAAAACGTCGTTTTATGTTTTCCCTTAAAAACGAAAAACCCCTTTTTTTAAAATAAGATTTTCAAGCATTTTAGTGTTGAAATCGTTAAAATAGACCCTTTTTAAAAAAAAAAAAAAAATTTTTTTTTTTTTTTAAAAAAAAAAAAAAAGGGGTTTTTCTAAAAAAAATTTTAAATTTTTTTGGTTTTAAAAAAAAAAAAAAAAAAAAAAAATTTTTTTTTTTTTTACGCGTTAAAACGCAGATTAAAACTCAAAACGTGCTTTTTTGCTAAAAAACTTTTAAAGCATTTAGATCGTTTAAACGTTCAAAAGGGGAAAATTTAAAAAAAACGAATGATAAAAAAGTCGTTTTATGTGTTTTACGCGTTAAAACGAGATTAAAGCTCAAAAAGTGCTGTATTGCAAAATAAGCATTTAACTTTTTTAAACGTTTAAATTTAATAAACAATATTTAAAAATCGTTTTAAAAAAAATTTTTCGTTTTTTGGGTTTTTTTCTTAAAACGCGATTAAAAGTTTAAAAAGTGTTTTCTTTTAAAAAAAGCATTTTTAAAAAATTTAAATCGTTAAAAAAACTTTTTTAAAAACGAAAAATTTTAAATCCTTTTTTTTTTTCTTAAAAAACAATTAAAACTAAAAAGTGGTTTTTCAAAAAAGCATTTTAAAAGATTTAAAAAACGTTAAAAAGGCTTTAATAAAAAAGAATAAAAAAACGTCGTTTTTTGCTTTTTTGCTTAAAAACAATTAAACTAAAAATCGTTTTTTAAAAAAAGCATTTTAAAAAGGGTTTAAAATTTTTAAGCTTTTAAAAAGATAAAAAAAATTTGCTTTTTTTTTCTTTTTGGGTTAAAACGGGGAAAAAAAACGGTTTTTGTAAAAAACTTTTAAAAAATTTTACGTTAAACGAAAAAAATTTAAATACGTTTTTATTTTTTTAGCTTAAAACCGTTAAAGTCAAAAGGCTTTTTTAAAAAAAAAAACCTTTTGAAATTTTAAATTTTAAAAGAAATTTAAAAAAAAATTAAAAAGGGGGTTTTTTTAAAAAAAAAATTTCGCTTTTAGTGTTTAAAGTTAAAGGGAAAAAATTTAAAAAAAGTTTTAAAAAAACCTTTAGCTTTTTTGTTCCGGGTAAAAGGCTTTTTTAAAAAAAAAATTTGCTTTTAACTTAAACGTTAAAAGAAAAATAAAAAAAACGTTAAAATTTGCTTTTAGCTTTTTTCCCTTAAAAAAGCAAAAAAAAAAACCGGGTTTTTTAAAAAACTTTTTAAGCTTTTTGCGTTAAAAAAAAAAGAAAATTTTCGAAAATAAATTTTTGTTTTAGTGTTTACCCTTAAAACGCAATTAATAAAACGGGTTTTTTAAAATGCTTTTAAGCTTTTAGCGTTAACGCAAATAACGCTTTTTAAAAAAGAAAAATTAAAAATTTTGTCGTTTTATCGTTTTATAAACAAATTAAATAAACCGTTTTTTAAAAGCTTTTAAATTTTAGCGTTAAACGTTAAAAAAACTTTTTTAAAAAAAAAATAAAAAATTTTCCTTTTTGTGTTTTACCCCTTAAAAAAGCAATTTAAACCTTTTTTAAAAAAAGTTTTTGCTTTTAGCGTTAAAAACCCTTAAAAGCCCAATTTCAAAAATAAAAATTTTCGTTTTTTTTTTGTTTTACCCTTAAAAGAGATTTGTAAAATGGTTTTTAAAATGCTTTTTAAGCTTTTAGGTTAAACGTTAAATAAAAAAATTTTTTAAAAATAATAATAAAAAAAGTCGTTTTTATGTGACGCTTAAAAAAACGATTAAATAAAATCTGTTTTTAAAAAAATTTTAAGCTTTTTAAGTTAAAGTTTAAAAGCGTTTAAAAAAAACAATTAAAAAAAATTGTCGTTTTTATCGTTTTAGCGAAAAAAAAAACCAAAATGTTTTGCTTAACTTTTAAGCATTTTTAAGTTTAAATTTTGGGTAAATAAAAACCCAAAAAATTTTGCGTTTTATGTTTTAGCTTTAAAAAGAATTAAATAAAATCTTTTTTAAAAAAATTTTTTAAGCTTTTAAAAGTTAAAGTTTAAAAGGCTTTTAAAAAAACAATTTTAAAAAAAATTGTGTTTTTTCCCACGCTTAAAAAAGGGTTTAAAATTTCCCTTGTTTTTCTAAAAAATATTTTTAACTTTTGTGGGAAATTTCCAAATAGACGAAATTTAAAAAGAAAAAAATTTTCCCTTTTTTTTTTAACGCAAAACGTTAAAAATAAAAGGGGTTTTGCAAAAAAGCTTTTCAAATTTTAATCGTTAAATGTTAAATGGCAAATTAATAAAAAAAAAAAAATTTGTTTTTTCGTTTTGGGTTAAAACGTTAAAAACTAAAAAAATGCCGTTTTTAAAAATATTTTGCTTTTTGATCGTTGAAATCGTTCAAATAGAAGCAAATTAATATAAAACGAATATTTAAATTCGTCGTTTTATGCGTTTTACGTTAAAACGCAGATTAATTAAAACGTAATTTTCTCTTAATAAGCATTTTAAGCATTTTAGATCGTTAAAGTTCAAATAGACGCAATATTAATAAAAACGAATAATTAAAATTTTGTCGTTTAATGTTAATAACGCGTTAAAAACGCAGATTAAAAGTCAACGCTTTTTGCTAAAATAAAATTTTCAAGCATTTTAGATCGTAAAACGTTAAATGAAGCAATAATATTAATAAAAACGAATTAATGATAAATTCGTCTTTTATGCTTTTACGGGTAAAACGCAGATTAAGCTCAAAAATGCGTTTTTAAATAAGCTTTAAGCATTTAGATCGCTGAAATCGTTCAAAAGAAGCAATATTAATAAAAACGAATGATTTAAATCGTCGTTTTATAAGCTGTTTTACGCGTTAAAACGCAGATTAAAAGCTCAAACGTGCTGTATTGCTAAAATAAGCATTTCCAAGCATTTTAGATCGTTGAAATCGTTCAAATAGAAGCAATATTAATAAAAACGAATAATAAAAATTCGTCGTTTTATGCTGTTTTACGCGTTAAAACGCAGATTAAAAGCTCAAAACGTGCTGTTTTGCTAAAATAAGCATTTTCAAGCATTTTAGATCGTTGAAATCGTTCAAATAGACGCAATATTAATAAAACGAATATAAAATTCGTCGTTTTTATGCTGTTTTACGCGTTAAAACGCAGATTAAAGCTCAAAACGTGCTGTTTTGCTAAAATAAGCATTTTCAAGCATTTTAGATCGTTGAAATCGAACGATAATAAAATTTCGTTTTATGCTGTTTTACGCGTTAAAACGCAGATTAAGCTCAAAACGTGCTGTTTTCGCAAAATAAGCATTTCAAGATTTTCAGATCGTGAATCGTTCAAATAGAACAATATTAATAAAAACGACGTAATAATAAAATTCGTCGTTTTATGCTGTTTACGCGATAAAACGCAGATTAAAGCTCAAAACGTGCTGTTTTGCTAAATAATCATTTTCAAGCATTTTAGATGGTTGAAATTGTCCAAATAGACGCAATATTAATAAAAACACGAATAAAAAAGTTTTCGCGTTAAATTATATAATTTTACGCGTTAGAACGCAGATTAAAAGCTCAATACGAGCGCTTTTGCTTAAATCTTTTCAAGCATTTTAGATCGTTAAATCGTTCAAAATGAAGCAATATTAATAAAAACGAATAATAAAAATTTCGCTGTTTTATGCTGTTTTACGCGTTAAAACGCAGATTAAAGCTCAAAACGTGCTGTTTGCTAAAAAGCATTTTCAAGCATTAGATCGTTGAAATCGTTCAAATAGAAGCAATTTAAAAAATCGAATAATTAAAAATTCGTCGTTTTATAGCTGTTTAACGCGTTAATTGCAAATTAAGGCTCAAACGTGCTGTTTTGACTAAAAAAGCCATTTTCAAGCATTTTAGATCGTTGAAATCGTTCAAATAGACGCAATATGTTTAAAACGAATAATAAAAATTTAACGTTTTATGCTGTTTTACGCGTTAAAACGCAAATAAGCTCAAGGCTGTTTTGTAAAATAAAGCATTTTCAAGCATTTTAGATCAGTTGAAATCGTTCAAATAGAACAATTTAATATAAAACGAATAACTAAAAATTCGTCGTTTTATGCTCGTTTACGGGGTTAAAAGCAAAATTTAAAAGCCAAAAC
>NW_027047531.1:12500-14210 GCF_025399875.1 Dalotia coriaria
TAAAAAAAAGGGGGTTTTTTTAAAAAAAAATTTAAAAAATTTTAAAATTTTTTTTCCTTTTTAAAAAAAAAAAAAAAAAATTTTTTTTTTTCCTTTTTAAAAAAATTTTTTAAAAAACCAAAAGGTTTTTAAAAAAAAAATTTTTTCAAAAAATTTTTTTTTTTTAAAATTTAAAAAAAAATTTTTAAAAAATTTTTTTTTGGGTTTTTTTTGGGTTTAAAAACCAAAAAATTTTTTTAAAAAAAAAATTTAAAATTTTTTTTTTTTTTTTTTTTCCAAAAAAGCAAATTTTTTAAAAAAAAAAAAAAATTTTTTTTTTTTTTTAAAAATTAAAAAAAAAAATTTTTTTTTAAATTTTTTAAATTTTTTAAAAAGGAAAAGAAACCAAAAAAATTTTTTGTTTTTTTTTTTTCCCCTTTAAAAAAAAGGGAAAAAAATAAAAAAAAAAAACTTTGTTGTTTTTTTGGGAAAAAAAAAAAAGGAAAAAAAAACCTTTTTTTTTTAAAAAAAAAATTTTTTCCAAAAAATTTTTTTTTAAAAAAATTTTTAAAAAAAAAAAATTTTGGGGCCCTTTTTAAAAAAAATTAAAAATTTTTTTTTTTTTAAAAAAAAAAAATTTTAAAAATTGTTTTTTTCCAAAAAAAAGCATTTCAAGAAGATCGTAAAAACGTTCAAAAACGCAATATTAATAAAAAAAGAATTATTAAAATTTCGTCGTTTTATGTTTTTACCCTTAAAACGCAGATTAAAGCCCCCAAAAAGTTGTTTTGGGGCCAAAAAAAAAAAAATTTTTAAGCATTGGAAACCTTGAAATTCCCTTCAAATAGAAACAATATTTTAATTTAAAAAAGAATAATAAAAAAATTTGTCGTTTTTTTGGGGTGTTTTACGCGTTAAAAAAGCAGATTAAAAACTCAAAAAAGTGGTTTTGTTTAAAAAAAGATTTTTTCCTTTTTTTAACGTTAAAACGTTCCGTAGACCGCCAAAAAAAAAACGAATAATAAAAAATTTTGCGGTTTTATGCGTTTTCCCCGTTAAAAAAGCAGATTAAAGCTCAAAACGTGCTGGTTTAAAAAAAGCATTTTCAAGCATTTACATCGTTGAAATCGTTCAAATAGAAGCAATATTAATAAAAACGAATAATAAAAATTCGTCGTTTTTTTGCTGTTTTACGCGTTAAAAAAGCAGATTAAAGCTCAAAACGTGGTTTTGCTTTAAAAAAAATCATTTTCAAGCATTTTAGATCGTTGAAATCGTTCAAAAAAGACGCAATTTTTAAAAAAATCGAATTAAAAATTTCGTTTTTGTTTTTTTACGCGTTAAAAAGGGAGATTTAAAAAGTGCTGTTTTGCTAAAAAAAGCATTTTCAAGCATTTTAGATCGTTGGAAAAACGTTCAAATAGGGAAACAATATTATTTGGGAATAATAAAAATTTTTTCCCCTTTTTATGGGGTTTTCCAAAAATTAAAAAGCAGATTAAAGCTCAAAACGTGCTGTTTTGTTTAAAAAAAGCATTTTCAAGCATTTTAGATCCCGAAACCCCTTCAAATAGAAGCAATATTAATAAAAAAATAATAATAAAAAAATTTTTGTCGTTTTTTTTGCTGTTTTACCCCCGTTAAAAACCCCAGATTAAAACTGAAAACGGCTGTTTTGCTTTAAACATTTTCAAACATTTTTTGAATGTTGAAATCGTTCAAAAAAGAAGC
>NW_027047532.1:0-14210 GCF_025399875.1 Dalotia coriaria
ATTTTTTTGTTTTCGGAAAACGCAATTAAATAAAAGGGTTTTTTAAAATTCTTTTGCTTTTTTGCGTTAAACGCAAATAGCCAAAATTAAAAGAAAATAAATTGTCTTTTTTCGTTACGTTAAACGCAATTAAAACTAAAACGTGCTGTTTTGCTAAAATAATCATTTTCAAGCATTTTAGATCGTTGAAATCGATCAAATGACGCAAAATAATAAAAAGGAATAATAAAATTCGTCGTTTTTATGCTGTTTTACGCGTTAAAACGCAGATTAAACTCAAAACGTGCTGTTTTGCTAAAATAATCATTTTCAAGCTTTTTAGATCGTTGAAATCGTTTCAAATAGACGCAATATTAATGAAAACGAATAATAAAAAATTCGTCGTTTTTATGCTGTTTTCGCGTTAAACGCAGATTAAAACTAAAACGTGCTGTTTGCTAAAATAATCATTTTCAAGCATTTTAGATCTTAAATCGTTTCAAATAGAATTTAAAAAACGAAAAATAAAAATTCGTCGTTTTATGCTGTTTACGCGTTAAAGCGATTAAAGCTCAAAACGTGCTGTTTTGCAAAATAAGCATTTTCAAGCATTTTATATCGTTGAAATCGTTTAAATAGCAAAATTTAATAAAAACGAATAATAAAAATTTCGTCGTTTTTTTGCTGTTTTACGCCCTTAAAACGCAGATTAAAGCTCAAAACGTGCTGTTTTGCTAAAATAAAACATTTTCAAGCATTTTTAGATCGTTGAAATCGTTCAAATAGACGCAATTTAATAAAACGAATAATAAAATTTCGTCGTTTTTATGCTGTTTTACGCGTTAAAACGCTGATTAAAACTAAAACGTGCTGTTTTGCTAAAATAAGCATTTTTTAAGCATTTTAGATCGTGTTGAAATCGTTCAAATAGACGCAATATTAATAAAAACGAATAATAAAATTCGTCGTTTTTTATGCTGTTTACCCGTTAAAACCGTTACAGCTCAAAACGTGCTGTTTTGCTTTAAAATAACATTTTCAAAGCATTTTAGATCGTTGAAATCGTTCAAATAGAAGCAATATTAATAAAACGAATAATAAAAATTTCGTCGTTTTTTATGCTGTTTTTTCGTGTTAAACGCAATTAAACTCAAAACGTGCTGTTTTTAAAATAAGCATTTTCAAGCATTTTAGATCGTTGAAATCGTTTAAATGAAGCAATATTTAAACGATAATAAAATTCGTCATTTTTAGCTGTTTTACCCCGTTAAAACGCAGATTAAACTCAAAACGGCTGTCTTGCTAAAATAAGCATTTTCAAGCATTTTTAGATCGTTGAAATCGTTCAAATAGACGCAATATTAATAAAAACGAATAATAAAATTTCGTCGTTTTTAGCTTTTACGCGTTAAAAAGCAGTTAAAACTCAAAACGTGCTGTTTTGCTAAAATAAGCATTTTCAAAACAATTTAGATCGTTTTAAATCGTTTTTAAAAAGAAGCAATATTAATAAAAAAAGAATAATAAAAAATTCGTCTTTTATGCGTTTTACGCGTTAAAAAGCAGATTAAAATTTAAAAAATTTTTTTCTAAAAAAAAGCATTTTTTACGCATTTTAGATCGTTGAAAATCGTTCAAATAGACGCAATATTAATAAAAAACGAATAATAAAAATTTCGTCGTTTTATGCTGTTTTTATGCGTTAAAAGCAGATTAAAATAAAACTGCTGTTTTCTTTAAGCATTTTCAAGCATTTTAGATCGTTGAAATCGTTCAATAGAAGCAATATTAATAAAAACGAATAATAAAAATTCGTCGTTTTATGCTGTTTTACGTTAAAACGCAGATTAAAACTCAAAACGTGCTGTTTTGCTAAAAAATAATCATTTTAAGCATTTTTTGATCGTTGAAATCGTTCAAATAGACGCAATATTAAAAAAAGGGAAAAATAAAAATTCGTCGTTTTATGCTGTTTTACGCGTTAAACGCGATTAAAGCTTTAAAACGTGCTGTTTTGCTAAAATAATCATTTTCAAATTTTTGATCGTTGAAATCGTTCAAATAGACCAAAAATTAATAAAACGAATAATAAAAAATTCGTCGTTTTATGCTGTTTTACGCGTTAAAACGCAGATTAAAACTCAAAACGTGCTGTTTTTCTAAAATAATATTTTCAAGCATTTTAGATCGTTGGAAATCGTTCAAATAGACGCAATATTAATAAAAACGAATAATAAAAAATTCGTCGTTTTTATGCTGTTTTACCCTTAAAACGCAGATTAAAGCTCAAAACGTCTGTTTTGCTAAAATAAACATTTTCAAGCATTTTTATATCGTTGAAATCGTTCAAATAGACGCAATATTAATAAAAAAGAATAATAAAAATTCGTCGTTTTTATGCTGTTTTACGCGTTAAAACGCAGATTAAAACTCAAAACGTGCTGTTTTGCTAAAATAAGCATTTTCAAGCATTTTAGATCGTTGAAATCGTTCAAATAGAAGCAATATTAATAAAAACGAATAATAAAAATTTCGTCGTTTTTATGCTGTTTTACGCGTTAAAACGCAGATTAAAGCTCAAAACGTGCTGTTTTGCTAAAATAAGCATTTTCAAGCATTTTAGATCGTTGGAAATCGTTCAAATAGAGCAATATTAATAAAAACGAATAATAAAAATTTCGTCGTTTTTATGCTGTTTTACGCGTTAAAACGCAGATTAAAGCTCAAAACGTGCTGTTTTGCTAAAATAAGCATTTTCGAAGCATTTTAGATCGTTGAAATCGTTCAAATAGACGCAATATTAATAAAAACGAATAATAAAAATTTCGTCGTTTTTATGCTGTTTTACGCGTTAAAACGCAGATTAAAAGCTCAAAACGTGCTGTTTTGCTAAAATAAGCATTTTCAAGCATTTTAGATCGTTGAAATCGTTCAAATAGAAGCAATATTAATAAAAACGAATAATAAAAATTCGTCGTTTTATGCTGTTTTACGCGTTAAAACGCAGATTAAAGCTCAAAACGTGCTGTTTTGCTGCAAAATAAGCATTTTCAAGCATTTTATATCGTTGAAATCGTTCAAATAGACGCAATATTAATAAAAACGAATAATAAAAATTTCGTCGTTTTTATGCTGTTTTACGCGTTAAAACGCAGATTAAAACTCAAAACGTGCTGTTTTGCTAAAATAAGCATTTTCAAGCATTTTAGATCGTTGAAATCGTTCAAATAGACGCAATATTAATAAAAACGAATAATAAAAAATTCGTCGTTTTATGCTGTTTTACGCGTTAAAACGCAGATTAAAGCTCAAAACGTGCTGTTTTGCTAAAATAAGCATTTTCAAGCATTTTAGATCGTTGAAATCGTTCAAATAGACGCAATATTAATAAAAACGAATAATAAAAAATTTCGTCGTTTTATGCTGTTTTACGCGTTAAAACGCTGATTAAAGCTCAAAACGTGCTGTTTTGCTAAAATAAGCATTTTCAAGCATTTTAGATCGTTGAAATCGTTCAAATAGACGCAATATTAATAAAAACGAATAATAAAAATTCGTCGTTTTATGCTGTTTTACCGTTAAAACGCAGATTAAAGCTCAAAACGTGCTGTTTTGCTAAAATAAGCATTTTCAAGCATTTTAGATCGTTGAAATCGTTCAAATAGAAGCAATATTAAAAACGAATAATAAAAATTTCGTCGTTTTTATGCTGTTTTGCGTGTTAAAACGCAGATTAAAGCTCAAAACGTGCTGTTTTGCTAAAATAAGCATTTTCAAGCATTTTAGATCGTTGAAATCGTTAAATAGAAGCAATATTAATAAAAACGAATAATAAAAATTCGTCATTTTTATGCTGTTTTACGGGTTAAAACGCAGATTAAAGCTCAAAACGTGCTGTTTTGCTAAAATAAGCATTTTCAAGCATTTTAGATCGTTGAAATCGTTCAAATAGACGCAATATTAATAAAAACGAATAATAAAAATTTCGTCGTTTTATGCTGTTTTACGCGTTAAAACGCAGATTAAAGCTCAAAACGTGCTGTTTTGCTAAAATAAGCATTTTCAAGCATTTTAGATCGTTGAAATCGTTTAAATAGAAGCAATATTAATAAAAACGAATAATAAAAATTCGTCGTTTTTATGCTGTTTTACGCGTTAAAACGCAGATTAAAGCTCAAAACGTGCTGTTTTGCTAAAATAAGCATTTTCAAGCATTTTAGATCGTTGAAATCGTTCAAATAGACGCAATATTAATAAAAACGAATAATAAAAATTTCGTCGTTTTATGCTGTTTTACGCGTTAAAACGCAGATTAAAGCTCAAAACGTGCTGTTTTGCTAAAATAAGCATTTTCAAGCATTTTAGATCGTTGAAATCGTTCAAATAGACGCAATATTAATAAAAACGAATAATAAAAATTCGTCGTTTTATGCTGTTTTACGCGTTAAAACGCAGATTAAAGCTCAAAACGTGCTGTTTTGCTAAAATAAGCATTTTCAAGCATTTTAGATCGTTGAAATCGTTCAATAGAGCAATATTAATAAAAACGAATAATAAAAATTCGTCGTTTTATGCTGTTTTACGCGTTAAACGCAGATTAAAGCCTCAAAACGTGCTGTTTTGCTAAAATAACATTTTCAAGCATTTTAGATCGTTGAAATCGTTCAAATAGACGCAATATTAATAGAAAACGAATAATAAAAATTCGTCGTTTTATGCTGTTTTACGCGTTAAAACGCAGATTAAAAGCTCAAAACGTGCTGTTTTGCTAAAATAAGCATTTTCATGCATTTTAGATCGTTGAAATCGTTCAAATAGAAGCAATATTAATAAAAACGAATAATAAAAAAATTTTCCCTTTTTTTGCTGTTTTTCCCTTAAAAAGCAGATTAAAGCTCAAAAAGTGCTGTTTTGCTAAAAAAACATTTTCAAGCATTTTTAACGTTGAAATCGTTCAAATAGAGCAATTTTTAATAAAAAAAGAATAAAAAAATTTTGTCGTTTTATGTTTTTTTACGCGTTAAAACGCAGATTAAACTCAAAAAGTGCTTTTTTTTGCTAAAATAAGCATTTTTAAAACATTTTAGATCGTTGAAATCCCAAAAAAGGGGGGGAATTAATAGAAAACGAATTAAAAAAAAAGTGTTTTATGCTGTTTTTCGCGTTAAAAAACAGATTAAAAACTCAAAACGTGCTGTTTTTAAAATAAGCATTTTCAAAACATTTTAGATCGTTGAAATCGTTCAAAAAGACGCAATATTTAAAAAAAAGAATTAAAAAATTTTTCCCTTTTTTAAAGTTGTTTTCGCGTTAAAAAGCTGGTTAAAACTCAAAACGTGCTGTTTTGGGTAAAATAAGCATTTTCAAGCATTTTTTATCGTTGAAATCGTTCAAATAGACGGGAAATTAATAAAAAAAAGAATAATAAAAAAATTTGTCGTTTTATGCTGTTTTACGTGTTAAAACGCAGATTAAAACTCAAAACGTGCTGTTTTTCTAAAATAAAAAAATTTTTTGCCTTTTTGATCGTTTAAATCGTTCAAAAGACGCAATATTAATAAAAACGGAAAAAAATAAAAAAATTTTGTCGTTTTTTTGCTGTTTTTTCGTGTTAAAACCAAATTAAAACTCAAAAACTTCTGTTTTGCCAAAAAAAAAGATTTTCAAGCATTTTAGATCGTTGGGAAAACGTTCAAATAAAAAGCAATATTAATAAAAAAAAGAATAATAAAAATTCGTCATTTTTTTGCTGTTTTACGCGTTAAAACGCAGATTAAAGCTCCCAAAAAGTGCTGTTTTGCTAAAAAAAGCATTTTTTAAGCATTTTAGGGTCGTTGAAATCGTTCAAAAGAAGCAAATTAATAAAAATTCGTCGTTTTTTTGTTGGTTTTCGCGTTAAAACGCAGATTAAAACTCAAAACGTGCTGTTTTTGCTAAAAAAAGCGTTTTCAAGCATTTTTTGATCGTTGAAATCGTTTAAATAGAAGCAATATTAATAAAACGAATAATAAAAAAATTTGTTTTTAGGGTTTTTTACGCGTTAAACGCAAAATTAAACTCAAAAAGGGTTTTTTAAAAATTTTAATAAGATTTTAAAACGTTTTAAGCTTTAATAAAAAAAGAATAAAAAAAGTGCGTTTTTATTTTTTTAGCTTAAAACGTTAAAGTCAAAAGGCTTTTTTAAAAAAAGATTTTAAATTTTTTCGTTAAAATTTTTTAAAAAAAAAAAAAAAAAAAACGTGTTTTTTGCTTTTTAGCTTAAAAAGATTAAAATAAAAGGCTTTTTTAAAAAAAGCATTTTTTTCCCTTTTTGTGTTTTGTTAAAAGCTATTAAAAAAACGTAAAAAAAATTTCGTTTTTTTTTTCCTTAAAAACGCAATTTAAACCAAAAAAATTTTTTTTTAAAAAAAGCTTTTTTAAAAAGATTTAAAGTTTAAAAGGTTTTAAAAAAAAATTAAAAATTTGCGTTTTTTTTTTTTTTTAAACCTATTAAACTCAAAAGGGTGTTTTGCTAAAAAAGATTTTTAAGTTTTTAACGTTTTGGTTAAATAACAAAAATTTTAAAAAAAACGAATTAAATTGCGTTTTTATTTTTAGGTTAAAACGCGTTAAACTAAAAAGGTTTTTGGGAAAATAAAACTTTTTAACTTTTTTGCTTAAATTTCCCTAAAACAATTTAATAAAAAAACGGTTTTTTTTTTCGTTTTTAAAACCGATTTAAAAAATTGTTTTGCTTAAAAAATTTTTTAAACATTTTTTAAGTTAAATCCTTCAAATAGACCCAAAATTTTAATAAAGGTAATAAAAAAATTTTTTATTATTTTTGCGTTAAAACGTTAAAAATAAAAAGGGGTTTTTTTAAAATGCTTTTCAAGCATTTTAACTTAAATCGTTAAATGCCAAAAAAAAAAAAAAAATAAAAATTTTTTTTTGTTTTTTTGGGAAAAAATTTAAAAGTTTGGTGTTTTGTAAAAAAGCATTTTCAACATTTTAGATCGTTAAATCGTTTAAATAGAAGCAATATTAATAAAAACGAATAATAAAAAATTTGTCTTTTTTTTTTTACGCGTTAAAAAGCAGATTAAAACTCAAAACGTGCTTTTTGTAAAATAAGCATTTTAACATTTTAAACGTTAAAATCGTTCAAAAAGAAGCAATATTAATAAAAAAATTCGTCGTTTTTTTTTTTTGCAAAAAAGCAGATTAAAAAAAATTTTTTTAAAAAAGCATTTTCAAACATTTTAAACGTTGAAAACGTTTAAATAGAAGCAATATTAATAAAAACGAATAATAAAAAAAATTTGTTTTTATTTTTTTACGCGTTAAAACGCGATTAAAGCTCAAAACGTGCTGTTTTGCTAAAATAAGCATTTTTAACATTTTAGATCGTTGAAAACGTTCAAAAAAAAAATAAAAAAAAAAAAATTTCCGGTTTTTTTTTTTCCTTAAAAAAAAAAAAAGGGTTTTTGGTTGCCAAAACATTTTTAAATTTTTTTAAAAAAAAAAAAAAAAAAAAAAATAAAAAAACGGGTTTTTTTTTTGGTTTTACGCGTTAAAAAACGCGTTGCTAAAAGGGGTTTTTTTAAAAAACATTTTCGATTTTAAAAGGAAATGCAAAAACGAATTTAAAAAAGTAAAAAAATTTTTGCGTTTTTTAGTTTTTCGGTTAAAAAAAAATTAAAAAAGGGGTTTTTTTTAAATAAGCATTTTAAATTTTAACGGAAATGTTCTAAATTTTTAATAAAAAAGAAAAAAAAATTTTTTTGCTGTTTTTTAAAGCAATTAAATAAAACGTTGTTTTTTTTAAAAAAGCATTTTAAATTTTTTAAACGTTAAAAAATTAAAAGACGAATAAAAAAAACGTTAAAAAACTCTTTTTATTTTTTCGCTTAAACGTTAAACCAAAAATTTTTCTTTTAAAAAAAATATTTTCTGTTTTAATTTAAAATTTCAAAAAAAAGCAATTTAAAAAAAATTAAAAAAAAAGTCTTTTTTTCGTTTTCCAAAAAAAAAAAACCCCCCTTTTTTTTTTTTAAGCATTTTAAATTTTTTTAAAAAAAAATTTTAAAAAAAAATTTAAAATTTTTTTTTTTTTAAAAAAAAATAATAAAATTTTTTTTTTTAAAAAACATTTTTTTGCTTTTAGTTTGAAAAACCCCGGGGATTTAAAAAAGGAAAAAATTAAAAAAACATTTTTAGTTTTTTTAAAAAATTTCGCTAAAATGTGTTTTGCTAAAAAAACATTTTCAAAAATTTTAATTTAAATTTAAAAAATTAATTTAAAAAAAAAAAAATTTTTTTTAGCGTTTTTGCGTTTAAAAAGGTTAAACCTAAAATTTTTTTAAAAAAATTTTAAATTTTGACGGAAAACCCTTCAAATAGACGCAATATTAATAAAACGAATAATAAAAATTCGTCGTTTTATTTTTTCGGAAAACCAAAAAAAAAAGGTTGTTTTTAAAAAATTTTAAACATTTTAGATCGTTGAAATCGTTCAAATAGACGCAATATTAATAAAAAGGAATAATAAAAATTTCGTCGTTTTATGCTGTTTTACGCGTTAAAACGCAGATTAAAGCTCAAAACGTGCTGTTTTGCTAAAATAATCATTTTCAAGCATTTTAGATCGTTGAAATCGTTCAAATAGACGCAATATTAATAGAAAACGAATAATAAAAATTCGTCGTTTTATGCTGTTTTACGCGTTAAAACGCAGATTAAAAGCTCAAAACGTGCTGTTTTGCTAAAAATAAGCATTTTCAAGCATTTTAGATCGTTGAAATCGTTTAAATAGAAGCTAATATTAATAAAAAACGAATAATAAAAATTCGTCGTTTTTATGCTGTTTTACGCGTTAAAACGCAGATTAAAAGCTCAAAACGTGCTGTTTTGCTAAAATAAGCATTTTCAAGCATTTTAGATCGTTGAAATCGTTCAAATAGACGCAATATTAATAAAAACGAATAATAAAAATTTCGTCGTTTTATGCTGTTTACGCGTTAAAACGCAGATTAAAGCTCAAAACGTGCTGTTTTGCTAAAATAAGCATTTTCAAGCATTTTAGATCGTTGAAATCGTTCAAATAGAAGCAATATTAATAAAACGAATAATAAAAATTGCGTTTTATGTTTTTACGCGTTAAAACGCAGATTAAAGCTCAAAACGTGCTGTTTTGCTAAAATAAGCATTTTCAAGCATTTTAGATCGTTGAAATCGTTCAAATAGACGCAATATTAATAAAAACGAATAATAAAATTTCGTCGTTTTTATGCTGTTTTACGCGTTAAAAACGCTGATTAAAGCTCAAAACGTGCTGTTTTGCTAAAATAAGTATTTTCAATCGTTTTAGATCGTTGAAATCGTTCAAATAGACGCAATATTAATAAAAACGAATAATAAAAATTCGTCGTTTTTATGCTGTTTTACGCGTTAAAACGCAGATTAAAAGCTCAAAACGTGCTGTTTTGCTAAAATAAGCATTTTCAAGCATTTTAGATCGTTGAAATCGTTCAAATAGAAGCAATATTAATAAAAAATTCGTCGTTTTATGCTGTTTTACGCGTTAAAACGCAGATTAAACTCAAACTGCTGTTTTGCTAAAATAACATTTTCAAGCATTTTAGACATGAAAAAGATTAAAAAAGCAATATTAAATTAAAACGATTAATAAAATTCGCGTTAAGCTGTTTACGCAAAAGCAGATTTAAAATAAAATTCAGTTTTATCTAAAAACTTAATACGCATTTAATCGTAAAACGTAAAAATCTGTTTAAAAATATTAAAACGTGTTTTAATGTTAACGCTTTTAAAATAGAATTCAAAAAATTTATTTAAATATATATATAAAAACGTTTATAAACATTGAATTTTAGTAAAACGCAATATATAAAAACGTTAAAATTAAATGTTTTAGCATTTTAAGTTAAAACAGTAAACTAAAGTTTTTTTAAAAAAATTTTCAAATTTTAAATCGTTGAATTCAAATAAAGCTAAACATTTTATTTAAAAAATCTTCAATTTTAGTCTTTTAAACTTAATAACGCATATTAAAAAAAATGTTTTATAAAAACTAGTTTTTGCAACTTTAGTTAAGAAATAGTTCAAATCCTTAAATTAAGCATTAAAGATAATAAAAATGTCGTTTTAATCGTATTTAGCGTTAAAACGCAGATTAAAAAACGTGCTGTTTTGCTAAAATAAGCATTTTCAAGCATTTTAGATCGTTGAAATCGTTTAAATAGAAGCAATATTAATAAAAACGAATAATAAAAAATCGCATTTTTATGCTGTTTTACGCGTTATAACGCAGATTAAACCTCAAAACGTGCTGTTTTGCTAAAATAAGCATTTTCAAGCATTTTAGATCGTTGAAATCGTTCAATAGACGCAATATTAATAGAAAACGAATAATAAAAAATTTCGTCGTTTTTATGCTGTTTTACGCGTTAAAACGCAGAATAAAAACTCAAAACGTGCTGTTTTGCTAAAATAAGCATTTTCAAGCATTTTAGATCGTTGAAATCGTTCAAATAAAGCAATATTAATAAAACGAATAATAAAAAAATTTGTCGTTTTATGCTGTTTTACGCGTTAAAACGCAGATTAAAGCTCAAAACGTGCTGTTTTGCTAAAATAAGCATTTTCAAGCATTTTAGATCGTTGAAATCGTTCAAATAGAAGCAATATTAATAAAAATTTGCTGTTTTACGCGTTAAAACGCAGATTAAAGCTCAAAACGTGCTGTTTTGCTAAAATAATCATTTTCAAGCATTTTAGATCGTTGAAATCGTTCAAATAGACGCAATATTAATAAAAGGAATAATAAAAATTCGTCGTTTTATGCTGTTTTACGCGTTAAAACGCAGATTAAAGCTCAAAACGTGCTGTTTTGCTAAAATAATCATTTTCAAGCATTTTAGATCGTTGAAATCGTTCAAATAGACGCAATATTAATAGAAAACGAATAAAAAAATTCGTCGTTTATGCTGTTTTACGCGTTAAAACGCAGATTAAAAGCTCAAAACGTGCTGTTTTGCTAAAATAAGCATTTTCAAGCATTTTAGATCGTTGAAATCGTTTAAATAGAAGCAATATAATAAAAACGAATAATAAAAATTCGTCATTTTATGCTGTTTTACGCGTTAAAACGCAGATTAAAGCTCAAAACGTGCTGTTTTGCTAAAATAAGCATTTTCAAGCATTTTTAGATCGTTGAAATCGTTCAAATAGACGCAATATTAATAAAAACGAATAATAAAAATTTCGTCGTTTTTATGCTGTTTTACGCGTTAAAACGCAGAATAAAGCTCAAAACGTGCTGTTTTGCTAAAATAAGCATTTTCAAGCATTTTAGATCGTTGAAATCGTTCAAATAGAAGCAATATTAATAAAAACGAATAATAAAAATTCGTCGTTTTTATGCTGTTTTAAAGCGTTAAAACGCAGATTAAAAGCTCAAAACGTGCTGTTTTGCTCAAATAAGCATTTTCAAGCATTTTAGATCGTTGAAATCGTTCAAATAGACGCAATATTAATAAAAACGAATAATAAAAATTCGTCGTTTTTATGCTGTTTTACGCGTTAAAACGCAGATTAAAGCTCAAAACGTGCTGTTTTGCTAAAATAAGCATTTTCAAGCATTTTAGATCGTTGAAATCGTTCAAATAGAAGCAATATTAATAAAAATTCGTCGTTTTATGCTGTTTTACGCGTTAAAACGCAGATTAAAAGCTCAAACCGTGCTGTTTTGCTAAAATAATCATTTTCAAGCATTTTAGATCGTTGAAATCGTTCAAATCGACGCAATATTAATAAAAAGGAATAATAAAAAATTCGTCGTTTTTATGCTATTTTACGCGTTAAAACGCAGATTAAAGCTCAAAACGTGCTGTTTTGCTAAAATAAGCATTTTCAAGCATTTTAGATCGTTGAAATCGTTCAAATAGACGCAATAAAATAAAAACGAATAAAAAATTTTTGTCGTTTTATGCTGTTTACGCGTTAAGACGCAGAATAAAGCTCAAAACGTGCTGTTTTTGCTAAAATAAAACATTTTCAAGCATTTTAGATCGTTGAAATCGTTCAAATAGACGCAATATTAATAAAAACGAATAATAAAAATTCGACGTTTTTTATGCTGTTTTAAGCGTTAAAACGCAGATTAAGCTCAAAACGTGCTGTTTTGCTTTAAAATAAGCATTTTCAAGCATTTTAGATCGTGAAATCGTTCAAATAGAACAATATTAATAAAAACAATAATAAAAATTTCGTCGTTTTTATGCTGTTTTACGCGTTAAAACGCAGATTAAAACTCAAAAGGTGCTGTTTTGCTAAAATAAGCATTTCAAACATTTTAGATCGTTGAAATCGTTTAAATAGAAGCAATATTAATAAAAACGAATAATAAAAATTCGTCATTTTATGCTGTTTTACGCGTTATAACGCAGATTAAACCTCAAAACGTGCTGTTTTGCTAAAATAAGCATTTTCAAGCTTTAGATCGTTGAAATCGTTCAAATAGAGCAATATTAATAGAAAACGAATAATAAAATTTCGTCGTTTTATGCTGTTTTACGCGTTAAAACGCAGAATAAACTCAAACGTGCTGTTTTACTAAAATAAGCATTTTCAAGCATTTTAGATCGTTGAAATCGTTCAAATAAAAGCAATATTAATAAAACGAATAATAAAAAATTCGTCGTTTTTATGCTGTTTTACGCGTTAAAACGCAGATTAAAGCTCAAAACGTGCTGTTTTGCTAAAATAAGCATTTTCAAGCATTTTAGATCGTTGAAATCGTTCAAATAGAAGCAATATTAATAAAAATTTGGTCGTTTTTATGCTGTTTTACGCGTTAAAACGCAGATTAAAGCTCAAAACGTGCTGTTTTGCTAAAATAATCATTTTCAAGCATTTTAGATCGTTGAAATCGTTCAAATAGACGCAACATTAATAAAAAGGAATAATAAAAAATTTCGTCGTTTTTATGCTATTTTACGCGTTAAAACGCAGATTAAAGCTCAAAACGTGCTGTTTTGCTAAAATATACATTTTCAAGCATTTTTGATCGTTGAAATCGTTCAAATAGACGCAATAAAAATAAAAACGAATAAAAAATTTTTGTCGTTTTATGCTGTTTTACGCGTTAAGACGCAGAATAAAGCTCAAAACGTGCTGTTTGCTAAAATAAGCATTTTCAAGCATTTTATCGTTGAAATCGTTCAAATAAAGCAATATTAATAAAAACGAATAATAAAAATTCGTCGTTTTATGCTGTTTTACGCGTTAAAACGCAGATTACAGCTCAAAACGTGCTGTTTTGCTAAAATAAGCATTTTCAAGCATTTTAGATCGTTGAAATAGTTCAAATAGAAGCAATATTAATAAAAACGAATAAAAAAATTTCGTCGTTTTATGCGTTTTACGCGTTAAAACGCAGATTAAAGCTCAAAACGTGCTGTTTGCTAAAATAAGCATTTTCAAGCATTTTAGATCGTTGAAATCGTTTAAATAGAAGCAATATTAATAAAAACGAATAATAAAAATTCGTCATTTTATGCTGTTTTACGCGTTAAAACGCAGATTAAACCTCAAAACGTGCTGTTTTGCTAAAATAAGCATTTTCAAGCATTTTTAGATCGTTGAACGTTCAATAGACGCAATATTAATAGAAAACGAACAAATAAAATTTCGTCGTTTTATGCTATTTTACGCGTTAAAACGCAGAATAAAGCTCAAAACGTGCTGTTTTGCTAAAATAAGCATTTTCAAGCATTTTAGATCGTTGAAATCGTTCAAATAGAAGCAATATTAATAAAAACGAATAATAAAAATTCGTCGTTTTATGCTGTTTTACGCGTTAAAACGCAGATTAAAGCTCAAAACGTGCTGTTTTGCTAAAAAAGCATTTTCAAGCATTTTAGATCGTTGATATCGTTCAAATAGACGCAATATTAATAAAACGAATAATAAAACTTCGTCGTTTTATGCTGTTTTACGCGTTAAAACGCAGATTAAACTCGGTTGCTGTTTTGCTAAAATAATCATTTTCAAGCGTTTTAGATCGTTGAAATCGTTCAAATAGAAGCAATATTAATAAAACGAATAATAAAATTTCGTTTTTATGCTGTTTTACGCGTTAAAACGCAGATTAAAACTGAAACGTGCTGTTTTGCAAATAAGCATTTTGCAAGCGAAATTTAAAAAACTTTAAAAAAAAAACGTTTTTCTGT
>NW_027047533.1:0-14198 GCF_025399875.1 Dalotia coriaria
AATTTAAAAAGATTTTTTAGCAAAACAGCCGTTTGAGCTTTAATCTGCGTTTTAACGCGTAAAACAATAAAACGACAAAATTTTTTTATTCGTTTTATTAATTTGCGTCTTTTGAACGATTTCAACGATCAAAAAAGCTTGAAAATGTTTTTTGCAAAAAAAACACGTTTTTAGCTTTAATCTGCGTTTTAACGCGAAAACACATAAAAACGACGAAATTTTTTTTTTTTATTATGTCTTTATTTGAACGATTTCAACGATCAAATGCGAAAAAGCTTATTTTAGAAAACAGCACGTTTTTTAGCTTTTCGCGTTTTAAGCGTAAAAAAAAAAAAAAACGAGGGGAAAATTTTTTTATTCGTTTTTTTTTTTGCTTCTATTTGGATTTTAACATCTAAAATGGAAAATGCTTATTTTAAAAACCACGTTTTGAAATTTTTTGCGTTTTAGCGTAAAACACATAAAAAAGCGTTTTTTATTATTCGTTTTTATTAAAATTTTCTTTTATTTGAACGATTTCAACGATCTAAAATTCGAAAAAAGCGGGAAAAAAGGGACGTTTTTTAGCTTTTTAAACTGTGTTTGGGGCGTAAAAAAGGGGAAACGCGGTTTATTATTCGTTTTTTATTAATATTGCGTCTTTTGAAGGTTTAACGATTAAAATTTTAAATGATTTTTGCAAAACGGCCCTTTTTGAGCAATCTGGAACGCGTAAAACACATAAAACGGTTTTTTATTATTCGTTTTTTTTTAAAATTTTTTGGGCCAACCGTAAAATGCCGGGCCCCAGCCTTTGAGCAATCTGCGAAGCGTAAAACGATAAAACGACAAATTTTTTTTATTCGTTTTTATTAATTTGCGTCTGTTGAACGTTTCAACGATCAAAAAGCTTGAAAATGATTATTTTAGCAAAACAGCACGTTTTAGGGGTTTAATTTTCGTTTTTGCGTAAAACAACATAAAAGACGAAATTTTATTATTCGTTTTTTTTATTGCCCTCTTTTCGGGTTTAAATCTAAAACGAAAAAGATTTTTTAGCAAAACGCCCTTTTGGGGGTTTAATCTGCGTTTAACGCGAAAAAAGATAAAAAAGACGAAATTTTTTTTATTCGTTTTTATTAATATTTCAGGACGCCCCAAAACTTAAAAAGGGATTTTTGCAAAAAAGCCCTTTTGAGCTTTTCGGTTTTCGCGTCAACATAAAACGACAAATTTTTTTTTTCGTTTTTATTTAAAATTCGCCTTTTAACGTTTCCCCGATCTTCGTGCTTTTTTGAAAAAAGCCGTTTGGCTTTAATCTGCGTTTTTTAAAGCGTAAAAAAAAAACGACGAAATTTTTATTTTCGTTTTTATTTAAAATTTTTCTTATTTGACGTTTCCCCTCTTGCGAAAAAGCTTATTTTAGCAAAAAAGCCGGGCTTAAATCTTCGTTTTTAAAGCAAAAGGGGGGAAAAAGACGTTTTTTTTTTTCGTTTTTTTTTTAATATTCTTCTATTTGAACGATTTCAACGATCTAAAATGCGAAAATCTTATTTTAGCAAAAACGTTTTTAGGGTTTAATCTGCGTTTTAACGCAAAACCAAAAAAAAAGAAATTTTATTTTCGTTTTTTTTTTAATATTGCGTTTTTGAAAGTTTAACGGTCTTGGGTTTAAAATGATTATTTTAAAAACAGCCCTTTTTTAGCTTTTAAACTGCGTTTAACGCGTAAAAAACATAAAAACGTTTTATTATTCGTTTTTATTAATATTGGCATTTTAACGATTTCAACCAAAAGCGAAAAATTTTTTGAAAAAAGCCGTTTGGGCTTTTTCTGCGTCTTAACGCGTAAAACAATTTAAAAAGACGATTTTTTTTTTTTTTTATTCGTTTTATTAAATTTCTTCTATTGGAACGATTTCAACGATTTAAAATCTTGAAAACTTATTTTTGCCGACGTTTTGAGCTTTAAAACTGCTTTTTAAAGCGTAAAAAAGCTAAAACGAATTTTTATTATTCGTTTTTTTTTAAAATTGCTTCTATTTGAACGTTTTAACGATCAAAATGCTTGAAAATGTTTTTCACCAAAAAAACCCTTTTTAGCTTTAATTCGTTTTAACCCTAAAACCATAAAACGACGAAATTTTTTTTTATTCGTTTTTTTTTAATATTCTTCTATTTGAACGATTTCAACGATCTAAAATGCTTGAAAATGCTTATTTTAAAAACAGCACGTTTTTAGCTTTAATCTGCGTTTTAACCCTAAAACACAAAAACGACGAAATTTTATTATTCGTTTTTATTAATATTGCGTCTATTTGAACGATTTTGATCTAAAATCTTTAAAATGATTATTTTAGCAAAAAAGCACGTTTTTAGCTTTAATCTGCGTTTTTAAAGCGTAAAAAAACATAAAACAGAAATTTTTTTTTTTTTATTAATATTCTTCTATTTGAACGTTTCAACGTCTAAAATGCTTGAAAATGCTTATTTTAGCAAAACAGCACGTTTTTGAGGGCTTTGTCGCGGGTTTTAACGCGTAGGCAGCATAAAGCGACGGGAAATTTTTATTATTCGTTTTTATTGTCTAGCTTCTATTTAGTTTTGGAGTTCAGCAGTCTAAAATGGCGAAAATGCTTATTTGTAAAAGCTCTTACGTTTTGACTTTGTCACCGCGTTTTAGCGTAAAAACAACATAAAAACGACGTCTTTTTATTATTCGTTTTTATTATGTTGCTTTTATTTGAACGATTTCAACGATCTGCAATTTGGCGAAGTAGCGACAGCAAACGGCACGTTTTGCAGGCTTTAATCTGTGTTTGGCGCGTAAACTGGCATCAAGCGACGGTACTTATTATTCGTTTTACATTAATATTGCGTCTATTTGAAGACGTTTAACGATCTAAAATGTAGAAATGAATTCTTTGGCAAACCGGCGTTTTGAGCAATCCTGCGTTTTAACGCGTAAAACAGCATAACAACGACGAATTTTTATTATTCGTTTTTATTGCATCAATTATTTTGGAACAGCGGTCTGGTAGCGAAAGTAGCGGCGCAGCAACACAGCACGTTTGAGCACAATCGCTGCGTTTTTAACGCGTAAAACAGCATAAAACGACAATTTTTATTATTCGTTTTTATTAATATTGCGTCTGTTGAACGATTTCAACGATCTAAAATGCTTGAAAATGATTATTTTAGCAAAACAGCACGTTTTGAGGCTTTTAATCTGCGTTTAGCGCGTAAAACAACATAAAACGACGAAATTTTATTATTCGTTTTTTATTAATATTGCACGTCGTTTGGGCGGGTTCTTGATCTATAGTAACGAAAATGATTTGTACAGCAAAACAGCACGTTTGGGCTTTAATCTGCGTTTAACGCGTAAAAACAGCACTTATAAAAACGACGAAATTTTTATTATTCGTTTTTATTAATATTCTTCTATTTGGACGTTCCGGCGATCTAAAATGGCAGTAGCGTTTTAGCAAACAGCGCGTTTTGAGCTTTGTCGGTTTTAACGCGTGGCAACATAAAACGACAGAATTTTATTATTCGTTTTTATTAATATTGCGCCTGTTGAACGATTTCAACGATCTAAAATGGCGTAGCATTTTTGTAAAACAGCACGTTTGGGCTTTAATCTGCGTTTTAACGCGTAAAACAGCATAAAACGACGAAATTTTTATTTGTTCGTTTTTATTAATGGTAGCTATATTTGACGTTTGGCGGTCGTGCGAAAATGCTTATTTTAGCAAAACAGCACGTTTGAGCTTAAATCTTCGTTTTAACGCATCAAAACGGCTTGCATTGGAAACGACGAATTTTTATTATTCGTTTTTATTAATATTGCTTCTATTTGAACGATTTCAACGATCTAAAATGGCGAAAATGCTTATTTTAGCAAAACAGCGTTTTGAGGCTTTTAATCTGCGTTTTAACGCGTAAAACAGCATAAAAACGACAAAATTTTATTATTCGTTTTTATTAATATTGCGTGTTTGACGTTTAACGGTCGTGGTTGAAAATGATTATTTTAATAAACAGCGTTTTTGAGCTTTAATCTGCGATTTTAACGCGTAAAACAGCATAAAACGACAAAAGAAATTTTATTATTCGTTTTTTTTTTTTATTAATATGCGTCTATTTGAACGATTTCCAACCATCTAAAATGCTTGAAAATGATTATTTTAGCAAAACAGCACGTTTGAGCTTTAATCTGCGTCTTAACGCGTAAAACAGCATTAAAACGACGATTTTTTTTATTATTCGTTTTATTAATATTGCTTCTATTGGAACGATTTCAACGATTTAAAATGCTTGAAACTTATTTTAGCAAAACAGCACGTTTTTGAGCTTTAATCTGCTTTTAACGCGTAAACAGCATGAAAACGACGATTTTTTTATTATTCGTTTTATTAATATTGCTTCTATTTGAACGATTTCAACGATCAAAATGCTTGAAAATGTATTCACAGCAAAACAGCACGTTTTGAGCTTTAATCTGCGTTTTAACGCGTAAAACAACATAAAACGACGAAATTTTATTATTCGTTTTATTAATATTGCTTCTATTTGAACGATTTCAACGATCTAAAATGCTTGAAAATGCTTATTTTAGCAAAACAGCACGTTTGAGCTTTAATCACTGCGTTTTAACGCGTAAAACAACACAAAGCGACGAAATCGCATTATTCGTTTTTATTAATAATTGCGTCTATTTGAACGATTTCAACGATCTAAAATGCTTGAGAAATGATTATTTTAGCAAAACAGCACGTTTGAGGCTTTAATCTGCGTTTTAACGCGTAAAACAGCATAAAACATTGAAATTTTTATTGATAGAACTTATTAATATTGCTTCTATTTGAACGGTGGCAACGATCTAAAATGCTTGAAAATGCTTATTTTAGCAAAACAGCACGTTTTGAGCTTTAATCTGCGCGTTTTAACCCGTAAAGAGCAGCATAAAAACGACGAGAATTTTATTGATGCGTTTTTTTATTAATATTGCGCCTATTTGAACGATTTCAACGATCTAAAATGCTTGAAAATGCTTATTTTAGCAAAACAGCACGTTTTGAGCTTTAATCTGCGTTTAACGCGTAAAAACAGCATAAAACGACGAAATTTTATTATTCGTTTTTATTAATATTGCTTCTATTTAGAACAATTTCAACGATCTAAAATGGTTGAAAATGATTGTTTAGCAAAACAGCACGTTTTGAAGGCTTTAATCTGCGTTTTAACGCGTAAAACAGCATAAAACGACGAAATTTTATTATTCGTTTTTATTAATATTGCGTCTATTTGAACGATTTCAACCATCTAAAATGCTTGAAAATGATTATTTTAGCAGCAAAACAGCACGTTTTGAGCTTTAATCACCATTAACGCGTAAAACAGCATTAAAACGACGATTTTTTTTATTATTCGTTTTTTATTAATATTTAGCTTCTATTGGAACGATTTCAACGATTTAAATGCTTGAAAATGCTTATTTTAGCAAAACAGCACGTTTTGAGCTTTAATCTGCGTTTTAACGCGCGTAAACAGCATAGAAACGACGAATTTTTGTTATTCGTTTTTATTAATATTGCTTCTATTTGAACGATTTCAACGATCAAAATGCTTGAAAATGCTTATTTTAGCAAAACAGCACGTTTGAGCTTTAAATCTGCGTTTTAACGTAAAACAGCATAAAACGACGAAATTTTTTATTATTCGTTTTTATTAATATTGCTTCTATTTGAACGATTTCAACGATCTAAAATGCTTGAAAAATTAACATTTTTAGCAAAACAGCACGTTTGAGCTTAATCTGAGTTTTTAACGCGTAAGCATAAAACGACGAATTTTTATTATTCGTTTGTTATTAATATTGCGTCTATTTGAACGATTTCAGCGATCTAAAATGGCAGAAAATGATTATTTTAGCAGTACAGCACGTTTTGAGCTTTAATCTGCGTTTTAACGCGTAAAACAGCATAAAAGCGACAAAATTTACATTATTCGTTTTATATTAATATTTAGCACCCATTTGAACGATTTCAACGATCTAAAATGATTGAAAATGCTTATTTTAGCAAAACAGCACGTTTGAGGCTTTAATCTGCGTTTTAACGCGTAAAACAGCATAAAACGACAGATTTTTATTATTCGTTTTTCTTATTAATATTGCTTCTATTTGAACGATTTCAACGTCTAAAATGCTTGAAAATGCTTATTTTAGCAAAACAGCGCGTTTTGAGCTTTAATCTGCGTTTAACGCGTAAATAGCATAAAACGACGAATTTTTATTATTCGTTTTTTATTTAATATTGCGTATTTGAACATTTCAATACCATCTAAAATGCTTGAAAATGATTATTTTAACTTAACACAGCACGTTTGAGCTTTTAATCTGCGTTTTATCGCGTAAAACAGCATAAAACGACAATTGCACATTATTCGTTTTTATTAATATTGGCTTCTATTTGAACGATTTCAGCGATCTAAAATGCTTGAAAATGCTTATTTTAGCAAAACAGCACGTTTTGAGCTTTTAATCACGTTTTAACGCATAAACAACATAAAAACGACAGAAATTTTTATTATTCGTTTTTATTAATATTGCTTCTATTTGAACGAATCCAGCGATCTAAAAATGCTTGAAAAATGCTTGGCCACAGCAAAACAACATAAAACGACGAATTTTTTATTATCCGTTTTATTAATATTGCTTCTATTTGAACGATTTCAACGATCTAAAATGCTTGAAAATGCTGACACAGCAAAACAGCACGTTTTGAGCTTTTAATCTGCGTTTTAACGCGGTAAAACAGCATAAAACGACGAAATTTTTATTATTCGTTTTTGGTATTGTGCGTCTATTTGGAACGATTTCAGCGATCTAAAATGGCGAAAATGAAGTTATTTTAGCAAAACAGCACGTTTGAGCTTTAATCTGCGTTTTAACGCGTAAAACAGCATAAAAACGACAAAATTTTTATTATTCGTTTTTTATTAATGTGCGTCTATTTGAACGATTTCCAACGATCTAAAATGCTTGAAAATGATTATTTTAGCAAAACAGCACGTTTGGCGAGCTTTAATCTGCGTTTTAACGCGTAAAAACAGCATAAAACGACGAATTTTTTTGTTATTCGTTTTTATTATGTGCTTCTATTTGAACGGTTTTAACGATCTAAATGCTTGAAATGCTTATTTTAGCGGCAGCACGTTTTGAGCTTTAATCTGCGTTTAACGCGTAAAACAGCGCAAAAACGACGAAATTTTATTATTCGTTTTTATTAATGTTAACCTTCTATTGAACGGCGATTTCAGCGATCTAAAATGCTTGAAAATGCTTATTTTAGCAAAACAGCACGTTTTGAGCTTTAATGCGTTTAACGCGTAAAACAGCATAAAAACGACGTCTTTTTATTATTCGTTTTTATTAATATTGCTTTTATTTGAACGATTTCAACGATCTAAATTGCTTGAAAATGCTTATTTTAGCAAAGACAGCAGCACGTTTTGAGCTTTTAATCTGTGTTTAGCGCGTAAAACAGCATAAAAACGACGAAATTTTTTATTATTCGTTTTATTAATATTGCGTCTATTTGAACGATTTTAACGATCACAAATAGCGAAAATGATTATTTTAGCAAAACAGCACGTTTTGAGCTTTTAATCTGCGTTTTAACGCGTAAACAGCATAACAACGACGAATTTTTATTTATTCGTTTTATTAATATTGCGTATTTGAACGATTTCAACGATCACAAAATGCTTGAAAATGCTTATTTTAACTTAACCTGGCACGTTTTGAGCTTTAATCTGCGTTTTAACGCGTAAAACAGCATAAAACGACGAGAATTTTTGTTCGTTTTTATTAATATTTGCGTCTATTTGTGAGACGATTTCAGCGATCTAAAATGCTTGAAAATGATTATTTTAGCAAAACAGCGTTTGAGCTTTTACCCAATCTGCGTTTTAACGCGTAAAACAGCATAAAAACGACGAAATTTTTATTATTCGTTTTTATTAATATTGCGTCTGTTGAACGATTTCAGCGATCACAAAATGCTTGAAAATGATTATTTTAGCAAAACAGCACGTTTTGAGCTTTAATCTGCGTTTTAACGCGTAAAACAGCATAAAACGACGAAATTTTTATTATTCGTTTTTATTTAATGGTATATATTTGAACGATTTCAACGATCTAAAATGCTTGAAAATGCTTTATTTTAGCAAAACAGCACGTTTTTGAGCTTTAATCATAGCGCTTTAACGCGTAAACAGCATAAAACGACGAAATTTTTATTATTCGTTTTTATTAATATTGCGCGCCTATTTGAACGATTTCAGCGATCTAAAATGCTTGAAATGCTTATTTAGCAAAACAGCACGTTTTGAGCTTTAATCTGCGTTTTTAACGCGTAAAACGGCATAAAACGACAAAATTTTTATTATTCGTTTTTATATTAATATTGCTTCCATTTCGGCGCGATTTCAACGATCAAAATGTGAAAATGCTTATTTTAGCAAACAGCACGTTTTTGAGCTTTAATCTGCGTTTTAACGCGTAAAACAGCATAAAACGACGAACTTTTACGTATTCGTTTTTCTTTATTAATGGCGCTTCTGCGAACGATTTCCAGCGATCTAAAATGCTTGAAAATAGCGTACAGCAAAACAGCACGTTTTGAGCTTAAATCTTCGTTTAACGCGTAAAACAGCATTAAAACGACGAATTTTTATTATTCGTTTTTTATTAATATTGCTTCTATTTGAACGATTTCAACGATCACAAATGCTTGAAAATGCTTACATTTTGTAAAACAGCACGTTTTGAGCTTTAATCTGCGTTTTAACGCGTAAAACAGCATAAAACGACAGAAATTTTATTATTCGTTTTATTAATATTGCGTCTATTTGAACAATTTCCGGCGATCTAAAATGGTTGAAATGATTATTTTAGCAAAACAGCACGTTTTGAGCTTTTAATCTGCGTTTAACGCGTAAAACGGCATAAAACGACGAAATTTTTATTATTCGTTTTTATTAATATTGCGTCTATTTGAACGATTTCAACCATCTAAAATGCTTGAAAATGATTATTTTATAAAACGGCACGTTTTGAGCTTTAATCTGCGTCTTAACGCGTAAAACAGCATTAAAACGGCGAATTTTTTATTATTCGTTTTTATTAATATTGCTTCTATTTGAACGATTTCAGCGATCTAAAATGCTTGTCGCGTACAGCAAAACAGCGTTTGAGCTTTAACCTTTCGTTTTAACGCGTAAACAGCATAAAACGACGAATTTTTGATATTCGTTTTATTAATATTGCTTCTACTATTTGAACGATTTCAGCGATCTAAAATGCTTGAAAATGCTTGGCCACAGCAAAACAGCACGTTTTGAAGGCACAATCTGCGTTTTAACGCGTAAAACAGCATAAAACGACAAAATTTTATTATTCGTTTTATATTAATATTGCTTCCATTTTAAACGATTTCAACGATCTAAAATGCTTGAAAATGCTTGTGCAGCAAAACAGCACGTTTTTGAGCTTTTAATCTGCGTTTTAACGCGTAAACAAATAAAAACGACGAACTTTTTATTGTTCGTTTCTTATTAATATTGCTTCTGTTGAACGATTTCGCGTCTAAAATGCTTGAAAATGCTTATTTTTAGCAAAACAGCACGTTTGAGCTTAAATCTTCGTTTTAACGCGTAAAACAGCATTAAAACGACGAATTTTTTATTATTCGTTTTTTTATTAATATTGCTTCTATTTGAACGATATCAACGATCTAAAATGCTTGAAAATGCTTGTTTTGGCAAAACAGCACGTTTTGAGCTTTTAATCTGCGTTTTTAACGCGTAAAACAGCATAAAACGACGAGAATTTTATTATTCGTTTTTATTAATATTGCGTCTGTTGAACGATTTCAACGATCTAAAATGGTTGCGAAAATGATTATTTTAGCAAACAGCACGTTTGAGCTTTTATCTGCGTTTTGGCGTAAAACAGCATAAAAACGACGAAATTTTTTATTATTCGTTTTTATTAATATTGCGCGTCTATTTGAACGATTACAACCATACAAATGCTTGAAAATGATTATTTTAGCAAAACAGCACGTTTTGAGCTTTAATCTGCGTCTTAACGCGTAAAACAGCATTAAAACGGCGATTTCTTATTATTCGTTTTTATTAATATTGCTTCTATTTGAACGATTTCAACGTCTAAAATGTGAAAATGCTTATTTTAGCAAAACAGCGTTTTGAGCTTTGCCCAATCTTCGTTTAACGCGTAAAACAGCATAAAAACGACGAATTTTTATTATTCCGTTTTTTATTAATATTTAGCTATTTGAACGATTTCAACGATCTAAAATGCTTGAAAATGCTTATTTTAGCAAAACAGCACGTTTAGAGCTTTTATCTGCGTTTTTTAACGCGTAAAACAGCATAAAAACGACGAAATTTTTGTTATTCGTTTTATTAATATTGCGTCTATTTGAACGATTTCAACGATCTAAAATAGCGAAAATGATTATTTTTAACAGCAAAAAGCACGTTTTGACTTTTAATCTGCGTTTTAACGCGTAAAACGCTTATAAAAACGACAATTTTTTATTATTCGTTTAGTATTAATATTGCGTCTATTTGAACGATTTCAACGAACTAAAATGTGAAAATGCTTATTTTAGCAAAACAGCACGTTTTGAGCTTTAATCTGCGTTTTAACGCGTAAAACAGCATAAAACGACAGAAATTTTATTATTCGTTTTTTATTAATATTATACTTTTATTTGAACGATTTCAGTCCTAAAATGCTTGAAAATGCTTATTTTAGCAGCAGCGTTTTGAGCTTTTAATCTGCGTTTTAACGTAAAACAACATAAAAACGACGAATTTTTATTATTCGTTTTTTTTTTATTAATATTGGAAATCTATTTTGTTGATTTCAACGATCTAAAATGCTCTTGAAAATGCTTTATTTTAGCAAAACAGCACGTTTTGAGGCTTTGTCCTGCGTTTTAACGCGTAAAACAGCATAAAAACGACAAATTTTTATTGTTGTTTTATTAATATTGCGTCTATTTAGACGTTTCAACGATCTAAAATGCTTGAAATGCTTATTTTAGCAAAACAGCCCGTTTGAGCTTTAATCTGCGTTTAACGCGCGTAAAACAACATAAAAACGACAAAATTTTATTATTCGTTTTTATTAATATTGCGTCTATTTGAACGATTTCAACGATCAAATGTCTTGAAAATGCTTATTTTAGCAACACCGCACGTTTGAGCTTTAATCTGCGTTTTGGCGCGTAAACAGCATAAAACGACGGGTACATCGTTCGTTTTATTATGTTGCTTCTATTTGAACGATTTCAACGATCCTAAAATGCTTGAAAATGTATTTTAGCAAAACAGCGCGTATTGAGCTTTTAATCTGCGTTTTAACGCGTAAAACAGCATAAAAGAAAACGACGAAATTTTTATTATTCGTTTTTATTAATATTGCGTCTATTTGAACGATTTCAACGATCTCAAATGCTTGAAAATGCTTATTTAGCAAAACAGCGTTGTAGGCTTTAATCACCTGCGTTTTAACGCGTAAAACAGCATAAAACGACGAAATTTTTATTATTCGTTTTTTATTAATATTGCGTCTGTTTGAACGATTTCAACGATCTAAAATGCTTGAAAATGCGTATTTTAGCAAAACAGCACGTTTTGAGCTTTAATCTGCGTTTTTAACGCGTAAACAGCATAAAAACGACGAAATTTTTTATTATTCGTTTTTATTAATATTGCTTCTATTTGAACGATTTCAACGATCTAAAATGCTTGAAAAATGCTTATTTTGGCAAAACAGCACGTTTGAGTTTTAATCTGCGTTTTAACGCGTAAAACAACATAAAACGAAATTTGTATTCGTTTTATTAAATATTGCGTCTATTTGAACGATTTCAACGATCTAAAATGCTGGAAAATGATTTTTTAGCAAAACTGCACGTTTTGGCGAGGCTTTTAATCTTGCGTTTAACGCGTAAACAGCATAAAACGACGAAATTTTTATTATTCGTTTTTTATTAATATTTGCGTCTATTTCAACGTTTCAGCGATCTAAAAATAGCGGCGTACATTTTAGCAAAACAGCACGTTTTGAGCTTTTAATCTGCATTTTAACGCGTAAAACGGCATAAAACGACGAATTTTATATTATTCGTCTTTTATTTAATATTGCGTCTATTTGAACGATTTCAACGATCCTAAAATGCTTGAAAATGATTATTTTAGCAAAACAGCACGTTTTGAGGCTTTAATCTGCGTTTAACGCGTAAAACAGCATAAAACGACGAAATTTTGAAAAACCCTTTTTTTTTTAATATTGCGTCTATTTGAACGATTTCCCGCGATCTAAAATGGGGAAAATGATTATTTTTAGCCCCAAAAAAGCACGTTTTTGGGGCTTTTTAAACCCGCGTTTTAACGCGTAAAAAAAGCATAAAACGACAAATTTTTTATTATTCGTTTTTTTTTAAATTTGCTTCTATTTGGGCGATTTCCCAAAGATCTAAAATGCTTGAAAATGCTTATTTTAGCAAAAAGCACGTTTTTAGCTTTTTAAACGCCCTTTTTAACCCTAAAACAGCATAAAAAAGACAAAATTTTTTTTATTCGTTTTTTTTAATATTTCGTCTTTTGAACGATTTCAACGATCCAAAAAAGCTTGAAAATGATTATTTTAGCAAAAAAAAGCACGTTTTGAGCTTTTAAATCTGCGTTTTTTTAAAGCGTAAAACAGCATAAAAAGACGAATTTTTTTTTATTCGTTTTTTTTTTTAATATTTTTTTTGAACGATTTCAACGATCTAAAATGTTGAAAATGCTTATTTTAGCAAAACGGGACGTTTTTAGCTTTAATCTGGGGTTTTTTAACCCTAAAACAACATAAAAAAGACGAAATTTTTATTATTCGTTTTTTTTTTTAATGTCTTCTATTTGAACGATTTCAACGATCTAAAATGCTTGAAAATGCTTATTTTAGCAAAACAGCACGTTTTTAGGCTTTTTAAACTGCGTTTTTCGCGTAAAACAGCATAAAACGGCGTCTTTTTATTGTTTTATTTAAAATTTTCTTTTTTTGAACATTTCAACGATCTAAATTGCTTGAAAATGCTTATTTTAAACAAAACGGGACGTTTTGAGCTTTAATCTGTGTTTGGCGTAAAACAGCATAAAAAAGACAAATTTTTTTTTTTTGGTTTTTTTTAATTTGCGTCTATTTGAACGATTTCAACGATCTAAAAAGCTTGAAAATGATTATTTTAGCAAAACAGCACGTTTGAGCAAATCTGCGTTTTAACCCTAAAACCCAAAATAACAACGACAATTTTTTTTTATTCCCTTTTTATTAATATTGCGTCTTTTGAACGATTTCCCCGATCTAAAATGTTTTAAAATGCTTATTTTAAACAACACAGCACGTTTTGGGGCTTTTTAAACCCGTTTTAACGCGTAAAACAGCTTTTAAAAACGACGAAATTTTTATTTATTCGTTTTTTTTTAATATTGCGTCTATTTGAACGATTTCAACGATCTAAAAACTTGGGAAAAAAATTATTTTAGCAAAACAGCCGTTTTGAGCTTTAATCTGCGTTTTTTAAAGCGTAAAACAGCATAAAACGACGAAATTTTTTTTTATTCGTTTTTTTTTTAATATTGCGTCTTTTGAACGAAATTTTAACGATCTAAAATGGGGAAAATGATTTTTTGGCCCAAAAAAGCACGTTTTGGGGCTTTTTAAATTGCGTTTTTTCGCGTAAAAAAGCATAAAACGACGAAATTTTTATTTTGTTTTTTTAAAAGTTTTTTTCTTTTGAACGATTTCAACGATCTAAAATGCTTGAAAATGCTTATTTTTGCAAAAACACGTTTTTAGCTTTTAATCTGCGTTTTAACGTAAAACAACATAAAACGACGTATTTTTTTATTTTCGTTTTTTTTTTAATATTGCTTCTTTTGAACGTTTTGGGTCTAAAATGCTTGAAAATGATTATTTTGGGAAAACAGCCCTTTTTAGCTTTAATCTGCGTTTTTTAAAGCGTAAAACAGCATAACCGACTTTTTTTATTCGTTTTTTTTTTAATTTGCGTCTTTTTTAACGATTTCAACGATCTAAAATGCTTAAAAATGCTTATTTTAGCAAAACAG